>NC_073691.1:157699943-157999943 GCF_029784155.1 Uranotaenia lowii | reverse complement strand
GGAAAGTTGGAAAGCCGGAAAGTCGGAAAGGCGGAAAGTCGGAATGTCAGAAAGTTGGAAAGTCGAAAAGTCGGAAAGTCAGAAAGTCGGAAAGTCAGAAAGTCGAAAAGTCGAAAGGTCGAAATGTCGGAAAGTCGATAAGAAATGTCTGATAGTCGGATTGTCGAAATGTCGAAAAGTCGAAATGTCGGAAAGTCGGAAAGTCAGAAAGTCGGAAATCGGATATCGGTAATCGTAAATCGGAAATCGGATATCGGAAAACGAATAGGACATCGGAATTCGACATTGGAAATCGGAAATTCGGAAAGTCGAAAAGTCGAAAAGTCAAAAAGTCGAAAAGTCGAAAAATCGAAAAGTCGAAAAGTCGAAAAGTAAAAAAGTCAAAAAGTCGAAAAGTCGAAAAGTCGAAAAGTCGAAAAATCGAAAAGTCGAAAAGTCGAAAAGTCGAAAAGTCGAAAAGTCGAAAAGTCGAAAAGTCGAAAAGTCGAAAAGTCGAAAAGTCGAAAAGTCGAAAAGTCGAAAAGTCGAAAAGTCGAAAAGTCGAAAAGTCGAAAAGTCGAAAAGTCGAAAAGTCGAAAAGTCAAAAAGTCGAAAAGTCGAAAAGTCGAAAAGTCGAAAAGTCGAAAAGTCGAAAAGTCGAAAAGTCGAAAAGTCGAAAAGTCGGAAAGTCGGAAAGTCGGAAAGTCGAAAAGTTGGAAGGTCGGAAAGTTGGAAAGTCGAAAAGTCGAAAAGTCAAAAAGTCGAAATATCGAAAAGTTGGATAGTCGGAAAGTCGGAAAGTCGGAAAGTCGGAAAGTCGGAAAGTTGGAAAGTCGGAAAGTCGGAAAGTCGGAAAGTCGGAAAGTCGGAAAGTCGGAAAGTCGGAAAGACGGAAAGTCGGAAAGTCGGAAAAACGGAAAGTCGGTTAGTCGAATAATCGGAAAGTCAGAAAGTCTGAAAGTAGAGAAAATCGGAAAATCGTAAGCCAGAAAGTCTAAAAGTCGGAAAGTCGGGAAGTCAGATAGCCGGAAAATCGGAAAGTCGGAACATCGGAAAGTTGGAAAGTCGAAAATTCGGAAAGTCGGAAAGTCGGAAAATCGGAAAGTCGGAAAGTCGGAAAGTCCGCAAGTCCAAAAATTGGTTAGTTGGGTAGTTGGAAAGTCGGAAAGTCGAAAATCGGAAATCCGAAAGCCGGAAAGTCGGAAAGTCGGAATGTCGGAAAGTCGGAAAATCGGAAAGTCGGAAAGTCGGAAGATCGGAAAGTCTAAAAGTCGGAAAGTTGGAAACTCGGAAAGTCGGAAAGTCGGAAAATCGGAAAGTCGGAAAGTCGGAAAGTCCGAAAGTCCAAAAATTGGTTAGTTGGGTAGTTGGAAAGTCGGAAAGTCGGAAAGTCGGAAAGTCGGAAAGTCGAAAAGTTGGAAGGTCGGAAAGTCGGAATGTCGGAAAGTCGGAAAGTCGGAAAGTCGGAAAGTTGGAAAGTCGGAAAGTCGGAAAGTCGGAAAGTCGGAAAGTCGGAAAGTCGGAAAGTCGGAAAGTCGGAAAAACGGAAAGTCGGAAAAACGGAAAGTCGGTTAGTCGAATATTCGGAAAGTCAGAAAGTCTGAAAGTAGAGAAAATCTGAAAATCGTAAAGCCAGAAAGTCTAAAAGTCGGAAAATAGGGAAGTCAGAAAGTCGGAAAGTCGGAAAGTCGGAAAGTCGGAAAGTCGGAAAGTCGGAAAGTCGGAAAGTCGGAAAGTCGGAAAGTCGGAAAGTCGGAAAGTCGGAAAGTCGGA
This sequence comes from Uranotaenia lowii, assembly GCF_029784155.1. Classification (NCBI taxonomy): domain Eukaryota; kingdom Metazoa; phylum Arthropoda; class Insecta; order Diptera; family Culicidae; genus Uranotaenia; species Uranotaenia lowii. Next base: position 157,998,191 of record NC_073691.1, on the reverse strand, counting down.
AAGTCGGAAAGTCGGAAAGTCGGAAAGTCGGAAAGTCGGAAAGTCGGAAAATCGGAAAGTCGGAAAGTCGGAAAGTCCGCAAGTCCAAAAATTGGTTAGTTGGGTAGTTGGAATGTCGGAAAGTCGGAAAGTCGGAAAGTCGGAATGTCGGAAAGTCGGAAAATCGGAATGTCGGAAAGTCGGAAGGTCGGAACGTCTGAAAGTCGGAAAGTTGGAAAGTCGGAAAGACGGAAAGTCGGAAAATCGGAAAGTCGGAAAGTCAGAAAGTCCGAAAGTCCAAAAATTGGTTAGTTGGGTAGTTGGAAAGTCGGAAAGTCGGAAAGTCGGAAAGTCGGAAAGTCGGAAAGTCGAAAAGTCGGAAAGTCGAAAAGGGGGAAGTAGGAAAGTCTGAAAGTCGGAAGGTCGGAAAGTCGGAAAGTCGGAAAGTCGGAAGGTCGGAAAGTCGGAAAGTCGGAAAGTCGGAAAGACGGAAAGTCGGAAAGATGGAAAGTCGGAAAGTCGGAAGGTCGGAAGGTCGGAAGGTCGGAAAGTCGGAAAAACGGAAAGTCGGAAAGACGGAAAGTCGGAAAGACGGAAAGTCGGAAAGTCGGAAACTTGGAAAGTCGGGAAGACGGAAAGTCGGAAGGTCGGAAAGTTGGAAAGCCGGAAAGTCGGAAAGGCGGAAAGTCGGAATGTCAGAAAGTTGGAAAGTCGAAAAGTCGGAAAGTCAGAAAGTCGGAAAGTCAGAAAGTCGAAAAGTCGAAAGGTCGAAATGTCGGAAAGTCGATAAGAAATGTCTGATAGTCGGATTGTCGAAATGTCGAAAAGTCGAAATGTCGGAAAGTCGGAAAGTCAGAAAGTCGGAAATCGGATATCGGTAATCGTAAATCGGAAATCGGATATCGGAAAACGAATAGGACATCGGAATTCGACATTGGAAATCGGAAATTCGGAAAGTCGAAAAGTCGGAAAGTCGGAAAGTCGGAAAGTCGGATAGTCGGAAAGTCGGAAAGTCGGAAAGTCGGAAAGTCGGAAAGTCGGAAATTCGGATAGTCGAAAAGTCAGAAAGTTGGAAATTCGGAAAGTCGGAAAGTCGAAAAGTCGGAAGGTCGGAAAGTCGGAAAGTCGGAAATTCGGAAAGTCGGAAAGTCGGAAAGTCGGAAAGTCGGAAATTCGGAAAGTCGGAAAGTCGGAAAGTCGGAAAGTCGGAAAGTCGGAAAGTCGGAATGTCGGAAAGTCGGAAATTCGGAGAGTCGGAAAGTCGGAAAGTCAGAAAGTCGGAAAGTCGCAAAGTCGGAAAGTTGGAAAGTCAGAAAGTCGGAAAGTCGGAAAGTCGGAAAGTCGGAAAGTCGGAAAGTCGGAAAGTCGGAAAGTCGGAAAGTCGAAAAGTCGGAAAGTCGGAAAGTCGGGAAGTCGGTCAAGTTGGAAAGTTGAAAAGACGGTAGGTCAAAAAGTCGGAAAGTAGTAAATTCGGTTAATCGGAAGGTCGAAAAGTCGAAATGTTGAAAAGTTAGAAAGTCAGAAAGTCGGAAAATCGGAAAGTAGGAAAGTCGGAAAGTCGAAAAGTCGGAAAGTCGGAACATCGGAAAGCCGGAAAGTCGGAAAGTCAGAAAGTAGAAAATCGGAAATCGGTTATTTGGAATCGGTTATCGGAAAGTCGGAAATCTGAAATCGGAAATCGGTTATCGGAAATCGGAAATCGGAAATTGGAAATCGGAAATCAGGAATCAAAAATCAGAAAACAGAAAGAGAAAAAGAGCAGAAAGAGAAGGAAGAGAAAAAAAAACAGGAAGAGCAGTTAGAAAAGAAAGATTAGAAAGAGCAGAAATACAGAAAGAGCAGAAAGTGCAGAAAGAGCAGAAAGAGTAGAAAGAGCAGAAAGAGTAGAAAGTGCAAAAAAACAGAATAAGCAGAAAGAACAGAACGAGCAGGAAGAGAAGAAAGAGCAGAAAGAGCAGAACGATCAGAAAAAGCAGAAAGAGCAAAAAGAGCAGATAGAGCAGAAAGAGCAGAACGAGCAGGAAGAGCAGAACGATCAGAACGATCAGAAAGAGCAAAAAGAGCAGAAAGAGCAGAAAGAGCAGAAAGACCAGAAAGAGCAAAAAAAAAAACAGAAATCATTGTTCTGAAAAGTAGTCAATTGTTTGCTGGAGTAAAACAAATTTCAATAAGATACTTCATCAAGGCCTTTAAGGCAGCAACAAAACCTTTGCATTTTTTAACTTTATAAAATCTGATTCAAAAATATGGGAGAGGGAGGTTATTATCAGCATTACTTAATTTTTATTGAGGGTACGTCGCAGCGTTACGATTTGTGATGTACGGGGAGAGGTGGTCAAAAGGTGATTTTTATGCTTCGAATAATTAATGGATGGCGGCTTTCTCATTTTAATACAAAGATGGGTAATAAATGCATCATAAATCCTGTGTGGACCTGCTTTTCAAAACCTTCTGTAATGGAACCTTTTTAACATTTGAATATTTTATAAGGGAATTTGTAAAAAATTTACACTGGTTAATATTTAGCAGAGTTTAATGCGATCTATCAAGATTTTATGAATCATTTAAAATTTTTGGTTCTAAGTTATTTGATGCTTTCAGCATGACTTCATTCTGAATCGTGCCTTACAACATCTTAGGACCCCGTAAAGAGATGCGTGCATTCCGGCACTGGAATTCCGAAACTAACAACTGCAAGAAAATCTGCACCTAGTTTAGGAAAGGTCACGGTCAAGCTCGTGCTGTAGCAATTGGCAGTCTACATGCGGACACAAACTGCTGTTCCGGGTGGAATTAATTAAAACCCTATGAAGATCTGATCAACGCCTGAAATTACTGGCCTGGACTGCAAAGACGGAACACTAGGAAGCAACAGTCTTGCCCTGGCTGGGAGCAAGTTTGAGCCCAAGTCGTGAATAATTTCACCTACAATCGAGTGGCTACTTTAAGACGCTGCAATGCTAGAGCATCATCATCATTATCGTATCGGTCCAGGTTGCACTTTTCGAAAGTCGAAGCCAACGACGAAAGCACGCTGCAGGCAAGAAAGTTCAACCTGTAGGATCCGGGCTGCCCCAGATCATCCTAACCTCCAACGACGACGACGGTGCAACTACTGCATCGAAATAGGGCCGACTCGACTCGAGACGAGACTGATTCCGGTAATTATTTATTGCCCGGTTTCTCTGTCTGTCTTCACGGAAACTATGATTTGTAGCTACCATCCAATTTTTAACGGGTGGTGGCGAGCTGGTGCCATTCATGAGCCGGAGAGTGGCCCAGAACCGTTGAAGTTGGCATCTCTGAGTCACACTTGCCGGGGTCTACTGAAGCCTTCCGAATCCCATCCCTCAAGGTGGTTGAGGAAGAGGATAAAAGGGCACTAGAGTAAGTAGTTGGTAGTTTATCATTGAAATGGTAATAAATAAGTCACGAATTGCCGGCCAAGTTTCTCCCGGGGATCGATTTCAGCTGCTCAAATAATGAATTACAAATCCCTACAAACCCGTTCATTGCTCCCGATAAGATCGATTGCTTCGGGGGGCCACTCGGTTGGTTGCTTCGGATGGTTCGACTCATCCCAGCGAAAATTGCACTGGAGGAAGCTTACATTATCTAACGGATTTATTTTCTCTATTTCGATTCCTTTTTCCTCCATTAACCTGTGCTGTCATCAAGCCAATGTACTACTGGAACAACACTCGCAATGTTCCTGCAACATATGAATGTATGTTCCTTTAAATAGTTCCGTTCAAGCCTAATCAGCCCAATTCTTATGCCTATTTGCATTCCCAACCCTTAGTCACCAAACTATTGACGCGTTTCTTTATCTAGGAGGTATGTTCGAAAAAAAAATTTAAAACATCAATAGGTGAAGTGAAAAGAAACATTATTTTTTTACATTTTCGTCTAGATGACTAATTACAGGCCTCACTGCATTTCTACAAGGTGAAGCTGCCCACTGAAAAATTTAACAAAATGCGGTGGTAAAATCGTACGCAAAATAATTGAACCTCTAGCTGGAAGGTATTTTGCCAAAATTCGGAACAGCAACACGGACTCCTCAGTGGGCACCTGAAAGGTTTTCAGCCAAAAAATTTTCGTTGTCAAGTCTCAGTTGGACGTTCCAGACATAAACAAGAAGAACAAACTTTAAAAAAAAGAGGAGTACTAGAGGAAGCTAACGATTTGTGGAAGCTGCAAAAAGGTCTAACAAAGTTGATTCTCTCTTTTGGTTATGTATGAAACCATGCCATTATGTAGAAACTGTGATGGAGTAGTGAAAAATTAAATATTTTTATTATGTGCCGAAGGATAAAAATCGGCTAAGTTTGTCATAACTTCGACAAAATAAAGAATATTGAATAATGTATAGGGTCAAGCTTCAGGCTAAGAAAAACGTAATCAAAAATATGATATGAAAAAAGGGGGTATTTCCTCATTTCTTTTCAAGCAATTTCTTTTCAAGCAATACTTCAAGCAATACTTTGCGGGGCACAAGCAGTGGTGTCAATTCAATTAATTGTTTATCAATGCCAAAAGACATGCCCCTGTTGAACAGTTAATAACTTGGTTTCTTAATAAGATACGAAGTTACCATCTTGGACGAATTATTTCAGCAGAAAATTACCTTAAGAGAAATAATAAATTGGCACAAAATCCATGAACAGGCTCGGTTCCACCGAAGAAACAAAAATGATGTTGATTTTTCAGTACAAAATGTTCAATTTTCCCATACAAACCTAAAAGTTCAAATTTACTCGTGTAAACGTAACTTAAAAATTCTGCAAAAAATCATGGATGAGTTTTGAACCAAAACGAAGCTCTTTAGACCCCAGGGTTTGGGAAATTCAAAAATGTTATATGATTTAAATCGCCGTAATTTTTTATGATTTTAATTTTAATGGCATGTGCTGCGGAATGAAAACTAGAGAGAATTTATTTTATAGAAATTTGAAAGATAGGTGGATAGACAGGCATTAGTGCGCCAATAGGAGAAAGCTTGAAAGGTGCTAAAATTTTAGGCTAGAGGGCATATTGATGAAAAGCTTCCATGAGTTGCTCCCGCCTTTGCTCTGCACTAGCTAACTATACATGAGAAACTCAGAAAGAGAATTCTCATGTATAGCGAGCCCAGTGGTTTGAGAGCATGTTTTTACGCACACTTCAAACGAGCAAAAACGTAACAACCCATGGGCCTACTGAACTTTCCTTATGCGAGAACAGTTCTAGCAACGTTGCCATTTTTTCAGATTCGCTGCGAATAGTTGCTACTTGTCGATTTTTTCGCATTCCACATTTTATCTTTTATTTTTTATCCTTTCTTTCAAATTTCTATAAAATAAATTCTCTCTAGTTTTCATTCCGCCGCACATGCCATTAAAACTATAATCATAAAAAATTACGGCGATTAAAATCATATAACAAACAATCATTGCCAAAAAGAAAAAATACAACAAAAAACTACGGTTCAAAACTTGACACTTGGCCAAAAAGTAAGAACGCGGAATAGATAAAATGTGAAATGCGAAAAAATCGACAAGTAAAGGGTGATACGGTCAAAATTTGGTCAATATCAACTTGAGGTATTTTTTTCAATTTTGCATTTCATAACCTGAACACCCCTCATTTTGAACGTGTGTGCGTGTAGAATGTTGCTCCTATCCACGACGATGCAGACGAAGTTTGACTGCGTGGTAATGGACGACGAAACCTACGTAAAAGCCGACTACAAGCAGCTTCCGGGACAGGAGTTTTATATGGCAAAAGGAAGGGGAAAGGTAGGTTCCCAAGGACAAAAACCCTCCCAACACGTCAGGGCTCCACCCAATTGAGAAGTGCTGGGCTATTGTCAAGCGGAACCTAAAGAAGACCAAAAAAAACTGCTAAGGACGAGCAGCAGTTCAAGGCAAACTGGCTTTTTGCGGCGAAGAAGGCGGACAAGGTGGCTGTACAAAATCTGATGGCAGGCCCGGCAGTTCGGATTTGGAAAAGCGGAAGCCTAACTGAATATTTTTCCTGAATTTTATATTAATTAAACTTGAAAAAGAAATTCAATTTGATTTATTAAATAAACGATTTCACCGATTTACACACGTTTTCCCTTAACCAAATTTTGACCGGATCACCTTTTAGTAGCGGATTGTCAAAGACGATGTGGGGCAAAGCTGATCACCAACAAGAGGTCTTGTGGACAACAAGAATCCTGTTGAAATGTGGTTCGGTCGGCGGCCGAGATTGAGCAACCTTCGTATTTTCGGGTGCCCAGCGTATGCGCAGATCCCGAAGGAAAAGCGACAGAAGCTTGATTCCAAGTAAACGGGTACAGAATATGGCATGAATCGAGCAGATGCATCGAAATTCACGGTAGCGTTGTCTCCGATAAAGTCAGCGTGATAGAGTCTTTACAAGAGCGACATGATTCATAAACATCATCTATCCAGAAACTTCCTGAGAACCCACCTGAGCCTGAACACACATTTGAGCGGTAAACCAATAAATCAGATCAACAATCATTATTGGAGCAGCTAGACGATGCTTATGAACCTGAAAACGCACTCAAGCGATCAGTCGATGTGCCAACAACAGTAAAAACAGCTGAGCGGTTAGCCGATTTTCCTCCTGATCCCGATCACACTATGGTTAGCAGTGTATTTAGGTGTTGGCGACGAGAGCGACAACAAGAGCAGCGCAGAATTTCCGGACGATGATGAACAAGATTCCATGATGGAGAACAAGACTTGGAAAACGGTTAGCTTGTCCCCGGATCACAGGAAGCGTATCTTGTCGAAGTGGGTGTTCACCGTGAAGGACGGTGGTCGCTACAAGGCTCGATTGGTTGCGAAGGGATGTTCCCAATGACCAGGATTTAACTACTGAGAAACCTATGCACCGGTTGTCAAGCTAGAGAGTGTCCGAACTGTTTTGGCGTTGGTGAACGAATATGACGTGGTCGTTCATCAGATGGACATCAAAACTGCATTCCTAAATGGAAATTTAGAAGAGGTTATTTTCATGCAGTTTCCAAACGATGACGTCGGAAAATCAAAGGTCGTTTGATTGAGGAAAAGCCCCTACGGCTTGAAGCAAGCGGGTTGTGCCTGGTACCAGCGATTCGACGATGAGATAAGACAGCTTGGTTTCTATCCGTTGAAGGGTGACTGCTGCGTTTACCGTTCCTTCAAGCGAGGTCTCACCCTGATCCTGTACGTGGATGAAAGAGTTTATTTGGATCAAGATCGACCTTGGAAGGCTATTCCAATTGAAGGATACCCTGGAGTTCAATAGGAAGACCATCAAACGAGACTTTCGCAGGCGCGATAAGTCGAAAAGGTTCTGCAGCGATTTGGTACGGCCGATTGTAAACCTGTTGGCACATCGCTCGACACGGACGTTCGCTGGCTGAAGCTAACAGCCATTCAAAGTATTGATTGGTTGTCTACAATACCTGGCGACATCTTCGAGACCAAATATCTGAGCTGCGGTTAGCGCACTTAGCAAGTACCAGGCCAGCTCGGCGGAGAGGCAAGGCCTGAAGCGCATTCTGCGATACCTTCGGGGTACAACCGATACGGCGTTGGTATTCCGCAGAAACATGAAATCGAAACCACTCATCGGATATGCTGATGCAGATTTTGCCAATGACTCCGATGATCGAAGATCTGTATCAGGCTACGCTTTCATGATCTACGGAAATCTTATTTCGTGATCAACGAAACCTCAGCAGACCGTCGTCGACCGAAGCTGAGATAGGAGCCCTTTGCCATGCAGTCAAGGAAGGTTTGTGGTTAGCACTCCTTACACGTTAATCGAGAACAACATCCCTTGCATCCAGTACCTGGAAGAGGCGCGGACCCTTCAGCATCTGAAGCATCTGGATGTGAAGTATGCATTCATCAGGGAGATCGTAAAAAGAGGTCAGCTTTCTTTGAGACACATCTCAACTGAGGATCGGCCAGCTGATGCGTTCACGAAGGCGTTACCAAGAGCGAGGCACGCGAAACTATTCAGCATTCTTGATTTACGAACTGAGGGGAGGTAATGAAACTAACGGTTTCGGCTCCTTCGGCATCCGGAAGCAGTAGACGATTTCTGCTGCCACGAGCAGAACCAAAACATTGTTTGTTTTGGTTCCTCTTACTATGTTTAATTCGCAATTGATGATTGCTGAGAACAATAGGATGCTGATGATGAAGACAGTACAAATGTTTACATCATCACACTGTGAAGCCAAATTACTCAAACTAGGTTCTTGGCAACTCAGCAGATATCCTGAGTGGTTAGCTCAAAACATCACACGTTCAACTCATTCATTTATTGTTCCTATCCTACTTTAACTTGTAACGGGATAGGAAGAAACATGAAAACGTTTTTATTTTGTTCCCTTGAGTTATGCGCAGTGTAGTTGCACTGGAAGGTTAATGGCAGCCTCCAATCGAATCTACGTCGTTGGCGTTCCCACCTTATGCCAATGGCATTGAAATATTGGAAACCTATGATTGGAGTAAAGTCTAAATTTTGGGTGTAGAAAGCCTCAAAATTTCGAATTCAAAAAATTTTATTATCACATTTCACCCTCAACACGTGATTTATTTTCATTTGTTATTTTCTATTTTTCTCCATTGTTTTTTGTTCTGAGCCTATTTTTCTTCGATTGAAAAAAATCATAATCCTTTAGCTTACTCTTACATTGGTTTTTGACTTTCCGAAAAGCTCACATGACTTATGACTAATGAATCATTAAAAAGCGATTCATCTCGTGAGAGCTAAGCGGATTCTAAATAAAAACAGCCTTTTTGCCAAACACGGGAGAACAAGAAAGATGAGCATAATTTTTCATCGCTTCCAGATGTATCACGATGACATTTGTTGTTTGCTTCTTCCATGGTAAATGGCTAATGTAAAGATCAATTAAAGGTTGCTAAAAGATCACGTACCGAAAAGGTTGGTCGATTAACTTGTTGGGTGGAACATTCTAGGCACTTTTTTGTTATGAATAAGTAGACTCCGGTTAGATATTCATTATTGAATAAATGAAATTGAATCCATATTTTTTTTTGTTTGAAATTAGTTGAAATTAATTCTGTTCAATTTAGCTGATTCAAAATATTCTGTCACATTCTTCAAATATATGATCCGTATCTGTGAAAAGACGTGTTTGCAGATTTGAATAAGTGACCCCTAGAGGGACTGATCCGGATAGTTGGTCGAGTGATCCCCTTCACATGCCCTCTCGAGGGGAAATCCAAATACAGCTCGACCTGACAAAGATTAATGAGCTGCGATCCTTGATGAACAGGAATGGATCAAAGCATTCCAACCTTCGAGTGGCTGCTGTAAGACGCCAGCCAGGATGAATGGTGGTATGAAGCAGGTACTGACAGTGCAAAATTCTTTCCCAGTCAGTGATTTTCAAACTCTCTATCGTATGACGAACCTACTTTTTCTATGATGGGAAAAATGTTACAAACTCCTTCATAACTAAATTTTTTTATCATTGTCAGACCTCTCGACCTTGAAAATATTGGGAAACCCTTGTTTGAGAAAATGGAATAAAAAATTAAAATAATCCTTCCTTAAAGACTATTCTATATAATATGTTGACGACTGACTGATGGACACGGTGACGGTTCAAAATTCCATTGAAATCCGCACCTTTCAGATTGAACGTAGGGGCCGGCCGGGGTCATTCAAACTCATCAGTCAAGGTTTCTCTGTTCTCGGTGCCGATCGATGGTGGGTGACGCTTAAACCTATTTACCGCTGGTTCTTTTCGCGAATCTGCTTTCAGGAGAAAAAAAAAGAACTGCGAGTCGAGTGGCTTGTTCAAAAAAAACGTCGTATATTAAGGTTGAATGTATTCGGAATCAAACTAAAAGAGTTATATTTTTGTGGGTAAAAGAAGAAAAAATTTCTAGGATCCGAAATTCCAGGGAATCAAACAATTAAACGGGGAAAGATAGTAAAATCCCGGAAATTCCCGATCCCGACAAATTGAGCTAAATTTTCAAACATAAACATGACCTTGATTGATAAAGATCGCTAAGATTCAACAAGGAAAATAATTATCCTACCTTGAAACACAGTTTAAACTTAAATTTTTTTCTCAAGAAATTGGTTTAAACCTTGAATGAAAAAGAAAACATGTACTAGCGATTGCTATCGTTGATGTCTTTCTGTCTGTCTGTCTGTCTGTCTGTCTGTCTGTCTGTCTGTCTTTTTTTTCTGTCTGTCTGTCTGTCTGCCTCATATACAAAAAAACTTGTTTGAATAACTCGAGAATCAATTATGCAATTGAAACCAAATTTGGTATGGGTATGTATTTGGGTACGATAAATGTTCCTTAAATGGTTTTGTACCCTTTCGTCTTTCCAATGGGAAAATAGGAAGCGGGGAGGGGGGCTCCTGTACAATTTTGTACACCATTCGAGAACTTATCATGCAAACGGAACCAAATTTGACATGCGAGGGTATATGGATAGGAAAAATATTTTAAAGATGGTTTGAGACTCTTCCTTCCTTCCAGTGTAGAAATAGAAAAGGAGGAGGAGCCTCCGATACAATTGTTTGCAAAATTCGAGAATTTATCAATCAAATGGAACCAAATTTGACATGGGTGATTATTTGGGTACGAGAAATAATTCTATGGCTATTATAAAAAAAAACCCTATTCACCTTCCAGTTGAGGTAAGAGAGGGGAAAAGGAGTTCCGAACGATTTTTGTTAATTTGAGATCTTATTCAACGAATGGAACCAAATTTGAAAAAAAGTATTCGAGTACGTAAATAGCTTCAATTCGTTCAAGGAGAGAATCCATACTCCCATTTCATAGAGCCGTGAGTGGAGGAGATTTTGTTGCATAGTTTTTAAAACTTTTCAAGCTATAGAAACTCGATGATTGGTGTTATTTAACAGTAATAAATATTGAAACTTACAAGCTCTATATCACAGAAACTAGATAGGTAATAGACAAAATCTGACAATTGATGGATTCCGCAGAACCAATTTAAAACTCTGTAGAACCTCATTTGAAATTTATTCTTTTAAGGGTTTTCCGGGAAGCAATCAAAAATTTCCAAGACGTCTTCATCAAATCAGAGAAGATGTTTATTGTTCTCAGATTTAATGAATTTTCATTGAAATTTATATTGTAGATTGCTCTCTGGCAAACTCCTGAAAATAACTATAAATTTACTAAAAGTGTTATAGATACTTTTAAGGCCATTTGTAGTCAGTAATTTTTCAGTTTAAAGATAAAATTCATATCTACTGATACTTACTCTGAAGCGATCCCTTTTTATGGGCTCGTCATACTCGACTGTCCCCTCAAAACCAGGGAAAAACATAACTAAATGCAAAAATTGTTTGCATAACCTTCCCCCTTTCTGGTGTATCGACCGATGAGCCAGCGCGAAATGATTAATTGAGAAAGATGAGTTTGTTCCTGGCGCGTACAAATGGACAGGCGCGGTCTTGTTTTTCGCGGGCCCTCCCCCTCATCTCATTCCATCGGGAGGTGGGGGCAAACATCTTTGCCTTCGAAGACGTATTGTCTGTTGAGTGAAAAGAGCTTCCAGCTGCCACGATCTGCTATTTTGCTATGTATTTTACTACGAGGGCCTCGTTTATCGTTCATGGACAAGAACATTCCTGGAATGGGACCCAGAATCTTATTTTTTTTACTTACATATGGCATCAGCTTCGTTTGAGAATAGATCGACGAGAAGTGAATCATCCTTCATGGCGATGATGGTGATGGTGATTGGCTCATTTGGTAACCGTTTGTGTTGTAGAACGCGATCGTGGCTCAGCAATTTATTTCTGCCACTAGCCTATAGGTGAAATGTAAGGAAAGGAAAGAAAAAACTATTTTAAATTCCATCCAAGGCTTATGATAATAACAATTCATCCAAGCAGAACGGTCGCGAGTGAAGATGATTTATGCGTGTTTATTTTCTTTCTCGTTTTTCCTCTCATCTAGTCGACGCCTGTCGGGACCACCATTTTCCGGAACCTGCAGGCCCAGGACAAGGACGCCGGAGTCAACGGACTCGTGGAATATTTTGTTGTCGAAGGTTCGCAGCAAAATATTTCCGACATTTCACCCAACACGCTGACGGCGGCCGATGGATACGGGGTGTTTGCCATCGCCTATCCACACCAGGGACAGGTGAGTTTGGAAAAAATAAAATTTTGAACATAGTATCCCAGCGAACGAGTGTGATAAATGAAGAAGCAAAATACTGAATAGCAAATTTTGAATAACATTTATTCATCACAAGTAGATATTTTTTTTAATTATTTTTCTAAAAATTTCAAATACGATTTTTTTGCGACTAAAACACATGAATTTTTGCAACTCTTTAATCATTTTTTTCCGAGATATTTGAGATTGGGTATTTTCTTGAAAAAATTAAACCATATTTGAAATGCATTTCTATGAAAAATACAATTGTTTTCCCATTTCTCCTTTCATCTCAATACAAAAAGAATGGGCCATTTACTCCTTTATGAGTTAAAAGAAACAATGACAATGAATTCAGTTATTCAAACCTATTCAGGTAACATCGTTAAAGCAAAAGTATTTATCAAAGGAGGTAAAAAAATGTTTTTTTCGTGTTATTCGATTTTTTACTACAAAACTCAGCTTCATATTTAATCTCGGATAAAAAAAAATTAAAAATCTGCAATACGTCATGTACTGTAAAATCAGAAAAATTACTCTAATCTATTATTTTGGAAGAAATTTGAAGCCCTCCGGCGCAAATTTTCAGATAAGAAAAAAAAATCATAACTTGGCTTCACAAAAAATCTTAGAACAATACAACAGAATGTTGACATTAATATTATCCTCTTCTTCTTTCTAATTGAACTCGCTGATGCTATTTCATCCCGACTCGAAACTGCTTCATCGGCTTGCTCCTATTATGGTCCAATTACAAAAAATATATGACCAACGTATTTATAAACACTCCTTAGATTTAAAAACTTTTCATTTTTTTTTTCTGGCTATATTTAGGCAGAAATATTGGGGTGGTGCTAGAAATTATAACTAAAATTCAAAGAATTGATTAAAATTTGACTTAAAATGATTAAAAAAACACCGAGAATAATAACAAAAACGAAAAAAATGACAAAAATGACAAAAATGATAAAAATGACAAAAATGACAAAAATGACAAAACTGACAAAACTGACAAAAATGACAAAAATGACAAAAATGACAAAAATGACAAAAATGACAAAAATGACAAAAATGACAAAAATTACAAAAATGACAAAAATGACAAAAATGACAAAAATTACAAAAATTACAAAAATTACAAAAATTACAAAAATTACAAAAATGACAAAAATGACAAAAATGACATAAAAGACAAAAATGACAAAAATGACAAAAATGACAAAAATTACAAAAATTACAAAAATTACAAAAATTACAAAAATTACAAAAATTACAAAAATTACAAAAGTGATAAAAATGACAAAAATTACTAAAATTGCAAAAATTATAAACATGACAAAAATTATAAACATGACTTTGCTACTTTTCCTACATAAATCGCATTGGAATGGTCTTTCAAATAATCGTATTACTAGGCAGTTGTTTCCCTTTGTCAACCAACATGTAACTTTCAAAACCTTCAGTTAAATATAAATTTCACATTAGGTAGCTTGGGTAAATAGTCAGCCAGCACAAAATTGATTTAGACAAGTTACAAATGAAAACCTTGGAGACGAAGGGGTATTAGTATACTAAGGCTATTTTCGAGAAAACACGCTTTAATTTGTTGTTTGACCATTTTCTATATATTTTTCGAAAATTTGTATTTTTCTTGTGAACATCATGAAATATTGTTTTTAATATGAGATTTTGCATTATTTATGTGATAGCAAAATTAAGCGAAAAACTATTTTGCATCAGGAATTATAACAAGTTCATATTTATTCATGTCAAGTCGTATAAAGAGGTAAGGTTACAATAACTATTGATATATCGGATTATCCATCTGTCATATTGGCAACACTTCCCTTATGATTCCCTATCTGGACAACTGGCAGCAATTCCAATGAACACTACACGGACACAGAAAACTACCCACTTTTGAATACTTTTGATTTAAAACGTCACTTTAGTGCAGGAACTCACTGATGACTTAAGGCACAACAACCCAAAAGTAGGTAGTTGCGCTTTAAGGTCCTAGTGGGTAGAAATGATTTACTTTCAAAATTTTGAGAAAAACCGCAAAAAAAACGGTAAATTAGCTGTGACATAATGATTTAGTGATATTTTCAATATTTCCCTTGCTTTTAAGCAAGGAGTGAGAATACTCAAACAAATGTTGGTTGCATTAATAGATAATTTATTGAATGATAACATATTTCAAAATTTTCATTTTAGTCATTGTGTCCCTACTTGAAATTTTTGACCTGTTACATATAGTAAATTAATTTTAATGATATTCTGTACATAATAAATGTCAAATCAATTTAAGAATAATTTATATTTGCATTGATGAAAGTGAAAAGTTCTATCAAAATAACTTTCTGTAATTTTTTTTTAACATTATGAAACTATTTTTGAATTGAAATGAATTACGAATGATTACACAAATCTATACCTAATTCTTCTCCTGATGTTTTCATTGTTAGGAGTCTTATTATGTTTGCGAGTGTCGTATTAATATCCATCACATATATTCATATTTCCTGCTGGACATTGCTAAGTCGATTCCGATACGCTGGTAAATTCAGCTAAACAAGTCGGATGAATATGTTGCATGCAGATCAATGGAAACAATTTGTTTAACCTGAAAAATGAAAAAAAAAACATTCAAAACCAATTGGAATTGTTCGTGGGCCTAAGATAAACGATCCTAGCGGCGCCAGCAAATGAACTGCAGAATTCCCAAATTAAAAAATCACCAGCTCCATCTTTCTCAACAAAGCCGGATGATTATCTTCCGGAATGCCATTTCCTTGGAAATTCCTAAAAAAAAAATTGATAGGTATTAGCAAAAGAAAACATGGATTTACCAATAGATTTAACAAAACAAACCTGAATTGTGGCCACCAGAAAGTGCTGAATTCCTGCATCAGAATTAATCGTTCGGCTCTTGAAAAATCGACAACCTAAAAGCTGCCTTCATCGTTCGAAAAAAATCCTATTTTTTATACCTGCATATTGCCGGCTGCTGTAACAGAAGAATTGAATACGGTAATGGAATGATGCTACGAGAAACTTAATGAAATTCATGTTTTCTTGGCAGGAGGAAAAAGGTAACCTTAAAAATAACAAGAGAAATATTCAAGAACTGTGGAGGAATTTCCGCAAAAAAAACACAATAACAACTCACCGAAACATAGCTCCTGCCTTTGGACAATATCCCGTTGAAACATCGACCAATTTTAAGGAATAAACTGCGGGCTGCGGGTGAAAAAAACAACTTTCTTCTCTGCAACGCGTTTCTCAGCTAAACACTTCGAAAAGAAAATGTCGGACAATGTCATTGCAAAACAAACTGTCTAAAATCCGTCAAATATATGAGTGGGTAATAATTACTGAGTTTGGGTTATTTGCATAAAACCCCTTAAGTAAATTAAAACTACCCATTCAAAAATACGTACTTTGGGCTTACTTACAGTGGATAGTTTTGTTTAGTTCGTGTACGAATTCATTCTTCGTCGATTCTAGAACAATAGCGGATTGACGATCTCTCTCACTTGCGACTCTCTGTTATTGTTTACATTTGCGACGCGGTTCGTCAGTCTACATCAGTGGTCGGCAACCTTTTGAGTTGGAAGAGCCAAAAACTTCAAATTTTAAAATTCCAGAGTTTGAAAGGGCCACCTTAAATAAAACACAAAAAACCGTAAAAAATTAAAATATATGTATGATTAATGAACATTAGGTTTACGAATATAGCTTTAAGCCCATTCGAGTTTTTATCTAACTCTTGGATTTTTCTTTCAAATCTGTTTCTGATAACCATTAAGGATAAGGATTTTCTTCTGGATCGTCATCTTTCATAACATGGTTTTATTGTAAATCAATTTTAATACGTTGGCATATATCGAATCAAGAAAGTTTTAAATCCAGGTAAAGCTTACAAGAGCAGAATATTTATAATTTTTTCGTCAAAGAATAGCTTTAAAAATTAGCAATGTAAATGGAAATATTTTTTTCTTAAATAATCAAACTTTCTCCAGATTTAGCAAATCCTTTCCAAAATCCAGAAGTAGGAGATAAAGTTCAACAAGTGTTAGTAGTCGTAGTCTAAAATTTTTATCTTCAAAAATATGCTCCTGACAACTGGTAGAATTTTCAAAATTCATGACATCAAGCGAACGTGTCTTAAGAGTTTTATGCTTCTGGAAAATTTAAAAATCTCATGTTATGTCACATGTGATTCTTCAGTGTTGTGCGTCCAATTGAATGAAAAATGAAATGCTATACATTGGATATTATTCATCAATGTTTGCTTAAGCTGCTGCTGCTCGACCGGTATAAATCTGAAATAATGGGATTTTGCAGCTTTTATAGAAAATTCTTGACAAATAATAAAGAAACAGTACATTTTAACAGGCAAAATCAGTTCTAGTTCCGTTTTAAAGTTTCAGAAAAAAAAAATTAATAATAAATAAATCAACGGTGATAAACTCTTTATCAAAAGTGAGAAATAAATTATGTCCCTTATTGAAACTTTGTTAAAAATTTGTGTGCTTTCGATTGGCTGCATGCATCACACTTGACATTTTAAATGTGTTCAAAACTCATAGGTTTAGTTATTAGTTTAGTCATAAGGTTCAATTATTAAAAAAAACTGCTTCGAGATGAAAAGGTCAATGAAGTTATTGATACCAAATATTTAGCCTTTTGAGTATTGAGATTGAGTTTTCAAATATATTTTCAAAATTGAAGTTTTTATTCATTCTCACACACTACACACTATTAATTTTTTGGTGTAAATTTATGTCAAATTGGATGCACAAAATTGAAGCATCACTTTTGACCTAAAATTAAACCAATAAAAACAGAAACGTTTGAAGCCATAAATTCTTTGACATAAATTAAATGTCATATTTGATATAATATTACAATATCATCGATGATGTAAATTTATATCTAAGTGAACGCACAAAAGGAAGGCATCTTTTTGACATAAATTTAGATTGTCTCGAAAATAACGTAGCGTTCTGTTAAATTCAGATGACAGAAGCTTTCGGATCCAAAAATTTGTAGAGAAAAATATTTGCATGGGCATAAATTTTAGTTACGTTTCAGTTGGCAAAAATACTTGTTATTAAACGTTATTTATGTTTCAAATTATTGAAATGACATAAAGCTTTAATGCGATTCCAATAATGTGAAAGTAGTATTTACTAAAAGTTTTTTACAAAATTCTTACTAAAAATTTATGACTATGAAAATATATTTCTTTAAAAGTTTGTGCTACCGGAAGCCTAATGTATGGAGTATTAAAGTAACATTAGATGCACAAAATTAAAACTTCGAATGGGGCATGAAATATATTGAGTTTATTATGAAAATGAAATTTCCAACTGACGGAGATACGGTATTTCCCGGATTTTAATAGATTTCACCGACCACTAACCACACCCTTCTTTCAGAGCAGGCTAACTTCCACCAGGGACAGGATATATCCTTCTATAGAAATGTTTTTTCTTTATCGGCTCTTTGACGATTGTAAACAAACTTTCAGGACAGAAAAAAACATCGACAGCAAAATCGATGAGTTTTTGACTGCGTTTTCTCTCTCTCATTTTATTTTAAGATTTATTTTAAAGTGTGATGTAAAATTGGACTATTCTGGATAGGTTCTTGAGGTTTTACTAGTGTGTGTGTGTGTGTGTGTGCGTGTGTGTGTGTGTGTGTGTGTGTGTGTGTGTGTGTGTGTGTGTGTGTGTGTGTGTGTGTGTGTGTGTGTGTGTGTGTGTGTGTGTGTGTGTGTGTGTGTGTGTGTGTGTGTGTGTGTGTGTGTGTGTGTGTGTGTGTGTGTGTGTGTGTGTGTGTGTGTGTGTGTGTGTGTGTGTGTGTGTGTGTGTGTGTGTGTGTGTGTGTGTGTGTGATGTTTTTGTTCGAATTGATGTAAAATTAGATCTTTTCTTGAATAGATCGAAATTCCAATAGGGGTTTAAGCGTTTCTGGCACGTTTAAAATTATAAAATTTTTGGTGTGTAGGTATTTTTCATAAAAAGGCAAGAGAAAAGCTGGAAAATAAACACTCGAAAAATGATTTTAACCAGCGGAATTCAAATCTTATCTCACAATTCTAAAAAATGCATACTAATTTCTTTCGCTAAAATAAGTTGCAAACTCGGGATTTCGATTTTTTTTTTGAATAATCCTGGTAAAAACCTAGCCTTTTTCCTCTATATCCGGGCACTGGACGGGTCTTGGCCTCTTCCATTTTTTCTTTGAAAATCTGGGCAAGCCCCGGGAAAACCGGGCAATCTCGAATACTTATGAGGTATCATTATTAAAATACATTAAAAATATCGTTTTTATGTTTTAACGCGTCAAAATTGTAAATTTATTTGAAATAGTTGACTAGTGCCAGGTCACAAGACTAAATTATCGTTTTAGCATAATTTAATAAATATTTTATTCAAAACTATTTATAATATAAGCGCAGCGAGCTAAAGAGCCGCAGCTTTACATCAAAAGAGCCGCATGCGGCTCGCGAGCCGCATGTTGCTGACCTCTAGATTAATCGCCGCGGACTAAATATTACTGTTCGGTCGTCGCGAGGGAGTTCCAACAATTGTAAACTGAAATTTGGTTATATTCGCACATATACCCCTTTGGCTCTGACGGCCTCGAATAAAGTGTCTCAGTTTTATCCTTGTTTTATGCCAGCAAGGAAATTGCAGGGATAAAACAGTACTACCAGTACACCCCTCGAGTATTCTGTCTCTCTCCAGCAAGCTTGATCAAAGTTAAATCAGGGTTTCGTTAGACACTCATATACTATCTCATATTGTGGCTTCAATAGGGCTATCGTAACTTTCTTAAAAGTATAATGTTATAAGGATAATTTTTTAATCAAGCTGTTACAGAGCACTGTTTTAGAAAACACGACAAATGAAATATTTTTGAACATTTTCTGGAGTTTCTTCAAAACAGTGATAAAACTGTGGTTTATTGCATGAATCCCCATAAAGCAATGATAAATTTCAATAAGGCGAAATGGCTTAAAGTGAGTTATGGGATGGTTCATTGAGACTTTAAGCAACCAATTTTGGCTGTTCAAGGTCTCAAAACGTACTCTATGTAGTAAATACTATTTTGCTATATTTTTAAAGTTCGCCAGAAAAATCAGAGCTCTTCAAATCGAGAACTAAGTTTGTAAGTTATGAGTAGTTCAATTTGAGCCGATCTTCAGTGACATGACATATTCGTCGATAGTGGGCTTCTGAAGTGCCCCATCCAACTAACGCACTTATCGTCAGATAATACCGTCGTAAATTTGAAACCGGTCGTCCCGTCTTCTCGGTGGCGCAAAAGTTACCTAATAAATTTCCAATTATACAAACACACCTCCGTAGGAAGAATTTTAAACCTTCCGTCATAAAACGCTCATTAGTCATGCCATTTGGTGGGTGCGTGCCTAGGTCTGGACGGGCCCAGAAAGCGAAAGTGCCCATTCAACTCTTCGAGACGACGACGACAACGAGGGGCTCCATTATTCTGTCTATCTAATCGACACGGCTCTAATGGAGTTTGTCGCGTCTCAGCTCAGGTTGTTGCAGTTGTCAACACTTACTCGCTTAGAGGTAGTTACTTAGATCGGTACCCTGAGCGATCTTGTCGGAATCTTCAGCTGTCCGTCGATTATGGCTTGCCGTCGTCGTCGAGCGTAGCAAATGTGATGAATATCAAACCCGATTGGAGTTACACCTCTAACGATCCAAGAGGCCAAGAGGCGTCGAGACGGTTATAAAATAATTGTCGTCATCGGCTTTCCTCTGATGAGTGGATGGAATCACACTTTGTGCATTGTAGAATTAGCCAATTAGGAACTCTAATAGTGGTGGGTAGTCGTCTTCATCCGCGTTTGTCGATCTTGACTTTACCTTTGAATGAGACATTTGTGGAATCAGCCAGGCGACAACGGAACAGGGCTAATTGAAGTTTAGTGCATCAATCAAAGTTTTTATGGTTGAAATATTGGAGATTCTTTGTTGCAATTTTGAACGCTGATCGAAAGATTACAAGAAGTGCGACATGATTTCACTGCTGATTTGGGCATTCAGCAGCATGGTAATTTCGGAGTTTATTTATGTTGAGACTAACGGTTTCTGCTTATTTCGGATCTTCCGAAATCAAACGTTTAGAATCGAATAGATCCACCAGCAACCGCCGTCGAAGAACCAACACATTGATTGTTTTGGTTTCATTTGCTATGTCCAATTCGCAATTCGCGATTTCGAAGCTAATTTTTGACAGGTCGTGTGTGTGCAAGAAAATGTTAACAAACGGGTGGAAATACTAGCTTCTAATAAATCATTATTTTCTTTGATTTGGTTAGGATTTTCAGAAAATGACGGATACAAATTTGAAGTAAAAGGTTCAGAGATTATTGTGAGCTATAGGAGAAAATGTTTATGTGCCGTGAAGCATTGCAAATCGACAACAAAAAAGGTCAATTTTTTACTACTCCAAAAACTATTCTGAGTATTTCACATATTTTTGAATGAAAACTCGAGCCAAATGCACATTTTCATTTGTAGTTTGTTAAAAGAGAAGTCAATTAACGTTCCTTTAAAATTTGGAAAAGACCCAACAATTGGTAAGCTAGAATTTTTTATTCGAAAAAACATAAATTTTTGCTATTTTCTATTAGGTTTCCTTCTGCAGCTGCATACAATCAGGCATAATAATTTTAAAGCTGGAAGGCGGATTTGGATGTTTGATGGTGGTTGAAATGAAAAAAAAATTATATCCTTGGATTACTACACAATTCAAGTCTACCTAAAGCTTTTCAATTGCCATCGTTCAATGGTTATGACATGTTTTTTTTTATCGGACCTCATGATCTCATTTTTTTTTTAGGAAATTTTATTGAAAATAATATTCATACAACAACTAGCCGTAGAAAATTTTAAATTAAAAGTTAACATTTTACACTGCCTTAGGCTGAAACTGTTTAAATTTTTATATAACGTATTTATTAAAAGTAACAACTAAACCAAATCCAATAGTTAAAGTTTAAAGTAACAACGAGAAAATCGTTCTTTTATACAGACCAACGAGAAGCACATAAAGTTTAATATAAAGATATGATGAAAAATATAGTTTATTGGAAAAAATTAAAAGTTAAGAAAATGGACGAAAAGATTCACATGGGGGTCGTTCAGATACCACGTGGACAGAAAAATGAGATTTTTGACCCCCTCCTCCCCCTCCGTGACCAATCGTGGACATTTGGCAAACCCCTACCTCCCTCCCCGGATGTCTACGTGGAGAGATTTGATTTTTTTTTGTTTCTGAATCTAATTTGTTTAAATTATAATTATTATTAATTTCTTAATTATCATATTTGTAGCTTGCTTTCAAGTGGCTACTAGTTGCTTAAACTTAAACTGGGAAGCTTTGCAATTTTAAGATTTTGATTGAAACATCTTAATATCTATTCACCTTTAGAAAATATTTTGAAAGTAAGTATGTCCACGTGAACATTACCCAAACCCCTACCCCCCTCTCCATGGACATTTCCATACCCTCTCCTCCCCCCTAAGTTGTCCAGGTGCTATCTGAATGGCCCCATGTTAGTTTTCTTTGACCGACTGACTATTTTAAAATGGAACTATCAGATAGAATTGACACTGCTACCAGGCTAATTTATTCAAATTTAATTGAAAACAAACTCCAATTTTTCAAAGGAGTATTTTTTTTTTTATAATCATTTGGATTTATGAAAACTTAACTCGAAGCAATGTAAAGTCGTCTATAATTTATCGTTCACCCCGAAACGCAACATCGTACTACCCCAGATGGCAGCAGCGCAGCTTCGAAACAGCGGATTGATGATTGCTGAGAACAATAGGTTGATGACGATGACAATACAAACACTGTCATCATTAAGCACGATAAAGCGAAACTACTCAAATTCGGTTGGTGGTAACACAGAAGTGTTGCCAGCTATTCTAAGTAGAAGTATCAGAATACTCATTGAGAAATGAGTACTTTCCGGTTAGGGAATATGATAAGTGGAGGGTGCGAAATGAGCTTTTAGGTAGAACATGTCCTACTTCTTGACCCTTTATCGTACTGTCCTACTTTTTACCTGAAATGTCTTACTTTTTCGACATATGGTTGGACCGTAGTCAATTTAGTTTCATTCTACTAAATAACAAACATGGTGATTGTAAGTAAACTCACAGCGAACATCTGTTTTGCTGAACAGTTGTTCGGCATTCTCCCCTTCTGGATACTGGGTTTGCCGTAGAGTCGCGCGAACTCGAGGTTCATCCTTGGCCTCCACACTCCGTTCTCCTGCACGTCGCTGAAGATGGTTCTTAGCACTCGTCACACGAATACTCCGAGTGAACGCAGGTCCTCCTTGAGCAATATCCATGTATCGTATCATGGAAGGTCTCCAAGCGCAAATGATAATCTGCAGGAAGCGATTTACGAATATTTGGAGTTGTTTTCGTGTCGTCGCCACATTTGTGCACTTAGTTTCACACCAATACAACAATACGCATTTGATGTTTGAGTTGAAGACTCGGAGTTTTGTTCGTAGAGCGATCTAGCGTGACCACCAGATGTTCCGGAGACTCACAAATGCAAATCGGGCCTTTCTGATCCGGGTTTCGATGTCATTTATAAATACCACTTTTAAAGTGCGTATCTGGCTTCCGAGGACAAATATACCGTTTATAAAGGGTGATGCGGTCAAAATTTGGTCAATATTAACTTGACGTATTTTGTCAATTTTGCATTTAAAAAACCTGAACACCCCTCATTTTGAAGGTGTGTGTGTGTAGAATGTTGCTCCTATTTTGATTTTGGAATTCACTCTTCAGTTGTCAAAATGCCGTCCAAGGAAGAAGAGCAGCGTATCAAAATTTTGCTCGCGCATCGCGAAAATCCGAGCTTCTCGCACGCAAAGCTGGCAAAATCGCTAAAAGTTGCCAAATCAACCGTAACAAATGTAATTAAAGTGTTTGGGGAACGTTTGTCGACAGCCAGGAAGTCTGGATCGGGGGGAAATCGAAAACCGGAAGCTGATGAGACGACAAAGAGAGTTGCCGGTAGTTTCAAGCGAAACCCTAACCTCTCTCTCCGAGATGCCGCAAATAAGCTGGGTGTATCGTCTACAACCGTGCATCGAGCCAAAAAACGAGCCGGACTATCGACTAACAAAAAGGTAAGGACCCCAATTCGCGATGATAGACAAAATACGACGCACACAGGAGTACGTAGAGCAAATTTGTGGCCAAAACCCCCAAAATCAACTATTAACTAATTTTTGTGTGCAAAACATTGGGACAATCATAATTTATTGCAAATCTTGTATTTTAATAAGTTTTCATGCATTTCAATGCAACTTTTATTGATATTTCAAGATTTTTGTTATGTATCTTTAAATATCGATAATTCAGCAACCAGCAGCTTCGAAAAAACCTGCAGCGGAACAATATAAACCTTTGTAAATTGTGGTTTACCTGAAAAAGAATTAAGATGAACTTTTAAATAAATTTTAAAGAAATATCAACTTACTTTTTTAGCAATCAGAATCATTTTCATCTTCATCAGAACTTGATTGAGGATCCAATTCAGGACTAATATTCGGCTGATTTGCTTCAATTAAGTCTAGTGTTTCCTTTGAAAACGGTAAACTCGTTTTTATCGGTTTCTTGTGAGAACAGCTGAGAAACGGATCAGATGTTAAAAGAAGCCTGTTGATCACATCTCGGTTACATTGCTCTCTTGAGAATTTTCGGGCAAAATTTTGTCGGTATTTACGAAAATGTTTATTTCGAGCTTCAGCTGCTTCCTCATTGGCAGTAATGCATGACTTATAACATCGGCTCCATGAATTAAAACTTTGTGGAGTGTAGGTGACATTGGATGCCAGCCATACAAACTCACGTAAAGCTCTGCGGTTTCCCAAACATAGGCAGCAAATTTGTCGATTTGAATGTCATATCCACTTGAAATAGCTTCAAGGATTATCTTGAGTCTGTTGAAAGTAAGTAAATATTTAAAGAAAAATTTTAAATGATTATTTTTGTCTTACCTGTGAATAAGTTTTGCATTTACTCCTGTGTTTAATGCAGGTTTTTTAACGTTGGAAAAAAATTTTCTCGACATATTTCCATTATTCGTATTTCCAACACCAGCTTTAGGCATATCCACCAATAATCCCATTTTTTCTTTAAATGCTTGCTGAATTTTAGCTTTATTTTGCGCTACTAACTGTTTTTCAGCCTCATTTCTGGTCTGCCATTTTTTTATTGGCAACTTATAGGCAATGTGCAAAATAAGTTCAAAAAATTTGATGCGAGCATGTAATATAGACAAACCAAATTTGTATGTCTTAGGATCAGCGACTTTTTTCTTCGACAAATTATTAAAATCTTTGGATGTCTCACCGCAGATGTAACATTTCATGGTTGAACTTGTTCCAGTAACCGCGTTACAAACCTTTCCATCAACCATAGTGGGAACCATTTTATGGCCGATTTTAAGGATCTCTCCTGTGGATAACTTGATTTCAGTTTGGATTAGACTGTCTATTTGAGCTTGTATGTATCCAATTTCCTCATTTGTAACATCACTCGTTTCGCGAACGAACCTCAGCTTTATTGGGCGACAAAATCTAGGTGAAGATGGTGTTGGATTTTGCCACACAACTTTTTGTTGGCCACTGTTGTTGTTTATAAGACGCACCGGAACGAAAGAGCTCAGAAAAATATTCGAATCGTTTTCGGATAAATTTTTGAATTTTTGTTGATATTGAACTTGCTGAGATCCATCACAACCCCATTTGCTAATCAGTTTCAGATCTTGTTTTTCTACGTCCAACAATCTGCTTAAAACCTCATCTAGATATTGAGCTATTCGCATAGCTGTGTAATCAAGTAATGGTCGTAATTTTATTTCAACACATGTCTCTGTTACAATAAAAGAATTTTCTGGAGGGTAGCAACTGGTTTTGGCATTTTTAATTAACGAATAGCAAGGATATATGGATTTATTAGATTCGTAAATGATGTTATACTGGGTTTTCGTTAAATTCGCTTCGACAAAAATCGCTAAAGCCTGTTCTACTGAATGTTTTGAAACTTTTTTTTCAGCATTCTTATTCTTATACAGTTTGTTTATTTCGATAGCTTTTGATGGGGTGTCAGTTAGATTTTTAAACAGTTTCGAAACTGTTATGTTGCCGCTAGCTCTCTGGCTCATTTGCGCTGCATAGCTTAATTCCTCTACTGTGGAATTCTCTCTCAGATCTTCAGTTTTACGCCTTTTACTACGTTCGCTTGATTCGGAAAAATTTTTTATTGGTCGACCACCAACTGAAGATTCACCTGCAGCACGTATCTTAATCGTTGAACTAAGCCAATTCTTGTTGGCACGCACAAACCTGTCAGTATGCCGCGAAGAAATGGCCCATCTTTTTTTTTAGATCAGTCTTGAAATGACTAAGCTGATGCTTTAGCTTGTGACGAAAATTCAAAGGATAATTTATTATTTCAATAAGCTGTTCTTCCATAAAAATCAGCTTATTTTCGATTGAGGGATCATCGCTTGCCAAAAACTGTTGAAAAAGTTCGTTCTTTGAAAATGTCCAGAAAAATCCAACTGAATCTGCAAATTACGTCGAGATGATTTTAATCAATCCAAGGCTAGATCGGTTTTTGGTATAGTATTAGATTTAAATATGTTGTAAAATAAAACAGGCCTTGAGTAGACAGTTTTTAATGCAATGTATTCAATTTGTTTTTTTTTTTTTATTTTCAATCTAAATTAATTAAAACTGAAAATTTTGAAATTGAGCCATAGTTGTATTCTAGAATAAACAAAAAAATAGGCTCTCATTTTAAACATTATATTTAAGTATTTTGATCCTAATGACATAGTTAATGTATGGTAAGAAAGCAGCGTGCGTGCTTAAATAGTAGCTTTTTTTTTCTTTTGTTTTAATTTTGAAGGCTTCTACTGTAAATGGCCATAACTCGCGAGTTCGCAAATATGCGCAAGATTTTTTTTTTACGTTCTTCAGAAATCTTCATTCTATCAGACCATGCCGAAATTTTTGCCCGGCGGGACCCGGAAGGTGTACTTAAATGCTAATTAGTATAGAATCACACATAAAAATGTGTACTGAAAATAAGAATTTTTTAAACCCTTACCAAAATGTTCAATTTTAGTGAAATTATTTTTTTTTCCTGAAACATGTTGTAATTACCTTGATCTTTGTGGACCATATTGATTTTTTGATAAATTCTTCCAAACACAATCCCAGGAATCACTTGAACTCACGATCACTTAGACGAACGGGATTTCAAAAAAATCTTTCTGATTGAACCTCAACTTCCGACAGCTTGTACAGCTTGTAAACAACACAACTGTCGAAAAAAAGCCGGGAAGTGTTACCATGTGAACCGAAGAATCTAACCATATAGAACTTACTTGGATAGTTATAGTTTGAATTTTGAGGTTTTGGCCAGGTTTTGCTATGAAATACTCCTATGTGCGACGGCCAAAGCGCGATTCCGGAGGCTGTACACGACGATGCTGACGAAGTTTGACTGCGTGGTAATGGACGACGAAACCTACGTCAAAGCCGACTACAAGCAGCTTCCGGGACAGGAGTTTTATACGGCAAAAGGAAGGGGAAAGGTAGCAGATATTTTCAAGCACATGAAACTGTCAAAGTTCGCGAAAAAATATCTGGTTTGGCAAGCCATCTGTAGGCGAGAGTGGGGATACTTGATCCCCTTTTCTTATTTTCACCATATCTTTTTGGAAAAAATTAGCAACTCGCCGTCTTTGACATTTTCTGACAACTTCAAGTTTCTATGCTCCAAAAATTAGAACGATACTTGAACCCGTTGATGAACTAGAAGCATTTTCGTGGGAGTAAAAAAATTACGATTTTTCTGAAGGTAGGGGAGACTTGATCTTCTATTGAAGGAGACTTGGTCTTTTATTCAGGAAGCCCTAATCCTTGTATAAAAATCAAACAAAACCCTAAGATAGAATGTTAACTGACTATTTTGGTGATGTTTGTTCTCATTTCACAATTTATAGCAGACATAAGAAGAAAATTCTATAACTTTGTCTTAACGCTAATAACATTGCATACTTAAAGGCGCTATATTTATAATGAAGAGAAAATTAAGTATTTTTGCTCTTTTCTTCAGACAATTGTTTGATAAATACTGGTTTTTTGATAAATATTAGTAATTTCTTAATCAGCAATCATAACGATCAATTCAGAAGAAGAATATGCCATTTGGAAGGGGGATCAATTGTACCCAACTCTAGGGGATCAATTGTACCCATAATCAACATTTTAGAAAACTTATTCTGAAAAAAGTTGAGAGTTTTCCATTGCTTTGAAAATATGGCATTATGAAGCTCATTTTACGCTCGAACGATTGATACATTGGAACAAATATTTTTTTTCATAATTTTCCCATGTAAGGAACATTTTAAAGTGATGAAAAAAGATCTTCAAGTAACATTTTGTGAAATTTTTCAAACAAAGTTCAATTATTCAAACAATTATTTTGTTTAAATTTTTTAAACTATAAACATTGTTATTTTGCTCATTTTGGCACATTTTTCTAGAGCATTTGATCTTTGTAAGACATTCCAGTTTCGAGATATAGCTAAGGAATCAAGTATCCCCAGTGATCAAGTATCCTCATTCTCCCCTACTTGTGGCTTGAAAAGCAGCATTTTCATAGCCAACCAAGAAAATTATGTGAAAGAGTGTTTGAATAAACGTCTGCTGCCTTTCCTGAAAAAACACAATTGTTCCGTACTGTTTTGGCCGGGTTTGGCATCTTGCCATTATGGTAAAAAGGCCATGGAGTGGTACGCCGCCAACAACGTGCAGGTGGTTCCCAAGGACAAGAACCTTCCCAACACGCCAGAGCTCCGCCCAATTGAGAAATACTGGGCTATTGTCAGGCGAAACCTAAAGAAGACCAAAAAAAAACTGCTAAGGACGAGCAGCAGTTCAAGGCAAACTGGCTTTCTGGGGCGAAGAAGGTGGACAAGGTGGCTGTACAAAATCTGATGGCAGGGATTAAGCGTAAGGCCCGGAAATTCAGATTTGGAAAAGCGGAAGCCTAACTGAATATTTCTCCTGAATTTTATGCTAATTAAACTTGAAAAAGAAATTTAATTTGATTTTTTAAACAAACGATTTCACCGATTTACACGCGTTTTCCCTTGACCAAATTTTGACCGTATCACCCTTTAGTAATATGTGGGTCTAACTGAACACTACAAATGTATTGCTAAATATATCATGCAAATACACTCGTATGAGATCCCACTCCCCTAACTCCCTAGTCGTTGTTATGCATTATTTTCTAAAGCCACTTTGTAAGCCAAAACGCATTCGATGCTTTAGTACAACTACTTTAAAGCTAAAATATGGACTAGTTGGCCCTGATTTTACAACGTCTTTAAAGCTAATAGCTATAAGCTATGATAAAACATCCAGCAGTATAGTTTTATTAGACCTTATAGATATAGATTTGAGAAACTCTTCAGAGCTCTGTTAAGACTACCCACAGCTCTTTTAAAACTACGCCCCTGGAACTGATAGGAATCTGATAGGAATTTCATTGTGCGAGCTTTCTGTTCTGTGTTTTTTTTTCTAGTGTTATCACTTACTCCCCCAAGCATATGACGGTTGGTAAAGTTTGCATTTAAAAACTTTTTAAAACTATCTACATTTATTTATATCTTTGCATGAAATTTCCTGCATCCGAAGATTTCTGAAGAGATATAAAGGGGAGAATGAGGATAATTGATCCCTGGGGATACTTGATTCCTTAGCTATAACTCGAAACTGAAATGACTTACAAGGATCAAATGTTCTAGAAAAATGTGCTTAATTTAGCAAAACAACTAGGCTTCAAGCTCAAAAAATTAAAAGAAAATTTTTTTTGGAGTTCCTGGACTTTGTTTGAAAAATTTCACAAAGTGCGACTAAAAGATCTTTTTTTTATCACTTTAAAATATTTCTTACATGAAAAAATAAAAACAAAAATATAGAGTCCAATAAATAAATCGTTAGAGTGTCATATGAACTTCATTATACCACATTTTCAAAACAATGGTAAACTCTCATCATTTTTCAGATAAAGTTATCTAAAATGTTTGTTATGGGTTCAATTGATCCCTAGAGTTCAAAAAGGGATTTTTTTCTTCTAAATAGATCATGATCATTACTGATTACAAGATTACGGTTATTTGAGCTTGAGCTTGAGCTTGCTATCAACTACGGTCCACCTACGGCCCCTCCTGGCCAATGGCATAATGGTTGCACTCCGTGATTGGTTCGAGATAATCAACATTGCACAATGAACCAAATGAAAAGTGCTGGGTACAAGCATCACAATCTCACTGTACAGTTTTGAGAATCTCACTATTCAATATGAACCAATAACGACGCCGGCCAAGTCCATGTAGTCGATAGAAGGAAGGGAAGTGCAGCACATGTGATGATTTGTTTTGCGGAGACCGGCTGTACGCCATCCCTCCACAAATCTCACGCTGAGTGTTTGGGGGTCAAGGTAATGTGGCATGGACTGTCACTTTGGTAAGCGACGTGGCCACTACAGCCTATGCTCCTATGCTCCTAAAATTCCTAAGTTTCCTAATGAAACTTCTATTTGCTCCTGTTGAGGCCGATTCTGTATTTGATAAGATTTTTAATTTCAATAAGTATCAGCAATGTTTAAAAAATTCTGAAATCTAACTATTGTTGTATTTTCTAACAACGTGAAATAGAGTTTCTAGTTCCCTACGCTGCATATTGAAACCGATTCCAAGAAGCGCTTATTTTTAAGAGCTTTCCAACTATCCGTAATTTAAGCAAGCCTTCTATGAGCAACGATTAAAGGGAAGAAAAAACCAATTTATAAATGTAATATCGTGGAAATAATATTTAAATACAATTGATTTGATTCATTTATTTTGAAAAATCCTTGAAGCTATAATTTAAAATGTCAATCAAAAAACCTTTCGTTGGAACAGTTGCAGTATAATCCTTTGAATGGATCCTAATCCATAATAAAAAAAACAGATACAATAAGTTCAATTATACAAAAATCTCAATGAATAAAAACAATAGTCTGGTGGTCCTGCCAAATAAATTCAATTGTAGTCCAACTTTTACAAATCAAGGGAATAAGTGATATTTGTTTTGAAAATTCACCTCACTCAGAACCATTCCTGAATGTTAATTGATTCTTCATCCACCATACTCAAAATAATTCGTTAGTTTCATGATTTCTATATTGGAATTGGTTTGCCATATGCTAATCTCACTGATCTCGGCCTCGTTTTAAAAACATTCATAAAATGAATTAAAAATGTTTTTCAATATTTATTTAAAATGACTTCCTAACAAAGGACTGCAGAAGCTGTCTGAGGTTTCTTTTGCTTCTTTTGTAAACTCGACAAAATTAGATAACCTGATAACGATTAAAACTGAAAAAAATATTCTTGCAAACAAAAGCACAAATGAAATTAATTAAGAAAATTACAAACGAGATTGAAACATTTGTAAAAACGATACTAATTTTTTACGTATTTTTATTTTGAACGTCAAATAATCTCGGAGTTTTCTTTTTCAGTTCTTTAGGCATATTCACTTCAAGTTTTCCTACCATTTTATCGTCCGTGATATGAAATGCCTCTTTCTAAGGGAGCTTATTCATCCCCCTTATTCCCTAAAAACTGACGTTTCCTACATTCTCCCACGCCACGGAACACAACACATTCTTAAAAACCCTTAGCTTAGCTTATTATATGATTTGCATATATTTTTAATTACTTTCACTAAATCTTTCTATTTCGTTTCTCATTTTAGAATCCCGTCACCTGCACTATCAACTTTCCAAACACATTATTATTCATGCCTCTACCAAAATAATCTGTATTAAACTTTTTACTTCTACCACCTATTTAACCTTTAATGAAATTCATATATTTCCAGTTTTGAATCCGGTAATACCAAATATTCATAGTTTGTTTAAAAAAAAATCGACGTTCAATTATTTTTCATAACTCAAGTTTACTTATTTGCTTCTAAATTCCTAAGATTTTTTTTATGAAAAACGATCTTTTTTCATTTTTATAATTTACTAGCTGATCCCACACGAACTCCGTTTCGCATTCAACTTGGAATACGTCATGAACAGTTCTACTACTAAATTTGAAAACAGGAATCAATAGACCGTGCCAAAAAACTCCCGTGTATAAATTTAGACTCGACCGTTGCATAACAACGCAGTTATTGCCAAAAAGCTAAAACCATTTCGGTGGCCTCTTATACAATCTTTGATATCTGAAATTAATTGCCCATCCATCAAAACTCCCGTGTGCAAATTTTCAAAGCAATCAATTGCATAAAAACGTCAATATTGCTAAAAATTAATAAATATGGACGACCCATTTCGTCGACTCCTGGAAAAAAATTTGATATCTGAAATCAGTTGCCCGTCCCCGAAAACTATCGTGTGCAAATTTTCATCCTGATCCGATGTCAAATAACAACGATATTGCCAAAATATTGAAAGGTTCATATGGACGAACCCCTTTGCCGGCCCCTTACACTGAAATCAATACTTGAAATTTATGGCTTGTCTTAAAACTCTCGTGTACCAATTTTCATCTGAATCCGATGTATAATAACGACAATATCGCAGTAACAGTGAATAGTTAATATGGACGACCCCTTTGGCCGACCCCTGTTTGTAATTTGGATAAGTGAAATCCATTGTTTGTCCCTAATAACTCCTATGTGCAAATTTTCATCCCAATCCGATGTATAAAAACGTCAATATCACTAAGATTATGAAAAGTTGATATGGATTACACACACACACACACACACACACACACACACACAAACACACACACACACACACACACACACACACACACACACACACACACACACACACACACACACACACACACACACACACACACACACACACACACACACACACACACACACACACACACACACACACACACACACACACACACACACACACACACACACACACACACACACACACACACACACACACACACACACACACACACACACACACACACACACACACACACACACTCACCTCTAAGCGTAGAATTTCACATTCTGTCATCAATGTCATCATAACTTATTTTTGGCTTCCAAATCCGAAGTTCAGATGTCGCTGCTTTTCAGTTTATCATATATGCTATATGCATTATGCTATAGCGCATTAGAATGTCAATATTGCATTCCACATTTGATGCAAGTTGTGCATTAAGAGCTTTTCGAGCAGAGCCTATACTGAGCTTTTACTAGTATCGGATAAGCTTTCGAATTGTATCGTGACTTATGTCCAAGCTTGAAAGCAATACGGACGGTGAAATATTTCCTGGAAAAAATATTTCGAGCAACACTGCGAAGATTAATGAATTTTCAATTTTTGGTTATTTGTTCATAGAAATGGTAATCAATGGCAAAAAATAAAATAAAATCATGCACTTATCTTGATCGAGGAACAACCGAGAAACTGCATCTTTCTGCTCCACTCCCTTGGAAGGCTCTTTTCTTTTTCGGTTTTCTGGAAATGTCCGGGGGCGTAGTACAAGCCCCCATCTATTCGATGGCTCAGGAACCAAAACTGTACCTCCGATTTCGGAGACGAAATCTCACTTCCCCGGAGCAGGCTACACTTCAAAAATACATCACAGGTACTCCTCTTCAGCTGAATAACCACGTTTCGGAAAAATATTTTAAAATCACTTATTGGAACATGCAAAAATAAATGGAAAATACGAGGACTAAATCACGGGCAGCTTCTACTTGGCAGCAGCGTTGCCAAAACTCCTGATTACAAGATTACGGTTATTTATCCAATAACTGATATTTATACAACAATAAAACGCAAAAAGCGCTTAGAAAGTTGATTTTCTCTTATATTCAGAAAAAAAGCGCCTTATAGTATGCAATGACACTAGGGTTGAGACGTAGTTTTGGAATTTTCTTCTTCTGACATTTATAAATAGAGAAATGATAAAAAAAACATGACCAAAATAGTTAATTGACATTCTTTTTTGAAAATTTGTTTAATTTTTTCCAAGGACTAGGGCCCCCGGAGTGAAGGATCAAGTATCCTTCAATAAAGGATCAAGTCTCCCTTAACTTCAAAAATATCTCATTTTTTTTATTTCCACGAAAACGCTTCTAGTTCATCTACGGGCCCATTTATCGTTCCAACTTTTGGATCATATAATCTTCAAATTACACGCTGTCAGAAAATGCAAAAGACGGCAAGTTAAGATATGAAAAAAAAATAAGAATAGGAGATCAAGAATCCCCATTCTCCCCTACGAAATAGCATCAAAACATAAGCGCGCCTCAAAGAAAAACAAAATTGACCACATTTCAAGCATTTTTTTATGCTTGCTTATGCTTATGATACATACACAGCCAGATCTTGTCAGCATCCCGGTGAGTAGCAAAAATACATTTACTACTCATTTTGACACGGCCGGGCCCACTGTGCAGTATTGGACGCAAAGACAACTGGAACACAAGGGAGGAAGAAACGTGGACAACAGTACCATACGTTCCCGTGTTTATTTAATGTTTATTCGTTGGAAGCATAGACGCTAAGATATTTCTATGCTTCTTGATGTTAGACCTTGCCATGCTTCCTTCAATGGTTGGAAATGAGGTTTTTATACATAGAAATCCAAAAGTTATCAGTACTATTATTAAGGAAAAATTTCCCTAATAATTTTACAATCCTTTGAATTCTTTGTACCATCATCCCGGGTCATCGACCATGGTTATAGCGCCAATACTCGCTCTTGAAAAGAGTTGAAAGAGAAAAAATATGATTAATAGGGCACTGAAACCTTTAAAATATTTTCCTTGTTTAAAGATTTCAATGCCAAAAATTTTAAATAAAATAATATGGATGAATATAAAAGTTCTTACCTGATGATATTTATTCATTGTTCATATAAAAATCAAAATATTTTTTTTCTTAACTTGGTATTTCTCTATGAAGGAAGGAGCAGTTGATGACTTTTGAATTTTCATATTCTATTTGGTCCAGCAAGGTCCAAGTTGTTGAAAACATTCAATGGGCATAAATGTATAATAGTACAAGAATGTACCATTCAATAATAGGTACCAGATTTAGCCAAAGGCCTTTTATGCATTACAAACAAGAAATAGCGAATAACTCATACGGTCGCATCGCAGCAAAGCAAGCTATGATAACCACGGGGAAAAAAATATTTAATTAACAGCGTTACACAGCGCATGTAAGAAAATGCGCTTCTATGTTCTTATCAAATTCAATATCAACTCATTTTGACCACATTTCAAGCATTTTTTTAATTAAAAAATTATAAATAATTAAACATATTAATTTATATAAATTATGTAATTTTTTTGCATTGAAATCGACAACAAATAGAAGCGCAAACATTGTCAAATTTGTTGAAAATGTCTAGTTATTAGTATTATGATATGATTTTCAGCAAGATGGCCTAAGTAATTTCGATTGAGTTTCACAATCAACATGATGTTTAGTAAGTTAATATTGAATATCTTAAGGCAGTTTTTAAACAATTTTAAGATTGTTTTATTCAAGTTAGAAAAAATGTTGCAATTAAACAATTTCAATGAACAGCTTTATGAGAGTTTTAAGAGTGCTTTAATCACAGCTCCTTTGACGTTTCCCTAAATAGATGCACGCTGATGATGGATTTATCTATTTTTGAATAAGAGAAGTTTGTCGCAATAAATGAGAACATTTCGGTTTGTTGCTTGGCAAAAGGCATTCATGCAACTATTTTTTTTGTTTCCTTTTGACTATGAGGATGGTTAACAATTAATTACACTAGTTTACAGCATTTTTTAACTAAGTAAACTAAAAATCATTTTTAATGTGAAATCGGACGCTGAATCCGAAACTGAAATTCAAAAAAAAATCTCAGTAGAACAGTTTTTAAGTTATCTCCAAATATGAAATTTTGGAAAAAAAAACGACTTGAACTCAGATTCAAATATCTCGGACTGCTTAACATGAATTTGATATCTTTTTTTCAAATATTTCAGGTGAATAAATTTGCTATCGAATCTTTGAACCGCAGTAACTTTTTTGTTTCAAGTCCAATCGGGCTGCAGTCTTGGGGTGAAATGTTTGTCTCAGTTTATAATTTAAGAACATGGTTTACAAAAAACAATCGGCTTGTGAAAATTTTTTTTTATGAAAAACCAGTATTTTCTGTTCCACCCGAGCAAAATATCTTAAAACCCAATTCACGTTCGAGACTCCAGGAACCACTCCCCATGGTCAGACCTTTTTGAAATTTGGAATGTGACCTTCGGGTAAGCTAAGAATAAGTTTTTATTTGGAGCGAGTGAGATTTATCATGTTGAAATCTTCCTCTACTATGATTAATACACTGCAGTTCGTTGAATTATTCAAAATGATGCAAAAATTACCATAATGGTTAAGTAACAATAACTTCTTAAATTTTCTACCGAGTTTCAACTTTCACTGATACAAAATTATCTCTTAAAAAATGCGTTTTTTTTTTAATTTTTTTCAATGATAAAGTCACAAATATCAACAATACTTTTGATCATACACTCAGAAAAATACCATTATGTATGCCATAAGATTCTCTTATGAAGTGGCGCCATAAGAAAAATTAATGAAATTCATAAGATTGTTTTATGACGCGAATGAATTCTGAAGATGAACGCCTACTTCAATGAGAGGTTGTTGCTTTTCATAAGAGATTCTTATGGAAACAGTAAATCACTTTCTAATAAGAAAAATTCTCGATATTTCATGCTGAAAACATTCACTTTATTGTTTGCCAAATTTGTTTAAAATTAAATCCTTCATGGTCACCATCAGCAGCGCATCAACAGACGGCTCCAACAAAGTTTTTTTTTGCCGCATCTCAATCTTCGACCTTTCGTTTTTTGCCGATCAGTTTGCTGAAAAGTAAACAAATAATGTATTTTAGTTTACTAATATATTCAACGTTCACACCAAAAACATTAAATCGAACTTACCATTCCGGAGATAACAATAACATTTAACTTTGAAGGAAAATTATAATAACTATGAATCGGTGATAGCTTCGTACTGTTAGATGATGAAAAAAAACTGATGCTATGAATGAATGTGTTCATCATTTTTTCACAATGCCGTTTCTTCTATTTTTCATAAGAACATCGTATGAAAATTGAAAGAATTTCATAAGACTCTTATGAAAAATTAGTTTGGACGCAAAAAAGTGGTTCATAAGCTGTATCTTATGAAATTTATAATAAGATTTCCTCTGAGTGTACGTCAAAATGAAGATCAAGTGATCGATAGCAAATTTATTCACCTGTCATATGCAAAAAAGATATTTCAAATTTATGTTATGCATTCCGAGATACTTAAATCTAAGTACAAGCAATTTTTTTAATTTTTTCTAAAATTTTATATTTAGAGCATAACTCAAAAACTATTCTACCAAGATTTTTTTTTGAATTTCAGTTTCGGATTTA
Source organism: Uranotaenia lowii (assembly GCF_029784155.1). Lineage (NCBI taxonomy): Eukaryota > Metazoa > Arthropoda > Insecta > Diptera > Culicidae > Uranotaenia > Uranotaenia lowii. Next base: position 157,961,394 of record NC_073691.1, on the reverse strand, counting down.
GCGCCCGATTTCACATTGAAAATATAGGTCGGTCTATAAAGTTCACGATTCTTTTCAAATTTTGTAAACTAGTGTTATCTTTAAACATCATGCAGATATATTATCAAATATCCTCAAACTGTTTTGGAATAGATCATTCTCTGTCATCAAAAGCCTGGCAAAGCTCAATAATAACGATTCATGTTTTCATCGTTTTAAAAATATTTACCTTTGACAGTGTTATTTATTGCTTTTTTGTGTAAACTAGCGAACCGTGAACCAAATAATCTACCAGTTTTATTTTTTGTTTTAGACTTTCAATTTTGCGGGTAATAAATGAGAACGGGTCTTGTTTGAATAACGGTTTCTGAAAGTTGCTAGTTTAAAGGTCAAAGATTATAGTAAATGTAATTATTTTCTTGATTCGAAACTAGTCAAATATCAAATGATTTTTAACACAAAATGTATCCAATCCAACCCAATAATATATTTCAACCAAGAAAAAAACTCATTTAGTATAAGTTGAATAGCACAGTACTCAAAAGATGTGTTAAAGCTCCATTTTTCCGTCTTTGCTGTGTAGAAACCGGTGGCTGTAGTTTTCTTGAAATTTTCAAGGGTGGTTTATCTGGAAAGAATTTGTTAAACTCTGGATTGAATGACGTAAACATAAATTTATTTCGCAGTGATTAACAGAAATTGATAAATAAAACAAGTACTTTATTCGGCATTGAATGAAGCTTTCTATAGTATATCCACCTTATCTGATTGAAGACGATCGTAAGACTATTTTAAAACAAGGTGAATCAATTTTAACGGTCGCCATATAAATTAAACCAAACACACTCATAAATATATCTCACGAGAACCGAGGGTCTCATTTTTTCTGATGTTTACAACGCATACAAATCTAGCCATTGAAATAATTCCGCATAATAGAGATATGTATTCAAAGTTCAAAAATTGTTTTTTTTAATTCACAGGTCACCGTTGTGAAAACTCTGGACTACGAACGCATCCAGCGCTACTACCTGACTGTGGTTGCATCGGTAAGTGCACATTTTATTGGGGTCCCTGGACCGCACCTTTTCCTTCATTTTGGTTAATCGCTAAATCGTAAGACTTTAATCTTACAAACATTTCGAGTGGACCTACCTTTTAGTTAGTTCGCGGCAGCAAAGATCACGATCGCGGATTCCCGGGGTTTCGCGCAACCTCGTGTAGCAAATCAAGATTATCCTACTCTATCTGTGACTGGAACAGGTTGAAATTGTCATATCTTTTCTTTAGCTTTCGTTGCAGAAATAAATAGAAAAAGAAATAGGCCCGCTTTCATGGTTGTAAAAACCTTCGGAACCCATACATTTTCCAGAATCATTTTCCATAAATCGGGACTGTGCGGCTTTCCAGCGATTTGAAGAAAAAAAAAATAAAGGCAAGAAAGAACCAGTTCGAATCTAACCAGGGGGGAACTTTTGCATGTGCCTAGCTTCGACTCGGCGTGTTGCATAAGAATTGGTATTTCACATCCGATATTTGCTGGGGCCAGGGCTCGGGGTTGAGAGTGCAATGAATTTGTTTTCATTGACCGCCGCCATTCTTCCTGCCCTGCTGCTTCCCGAAAGCTCGTGGCAACAGAGGCCCCGATGGCAGATTGGGCTTCATCTCTCTCTCTTTCTCTCGCTCTCTTTCTCGATCGGGAACAAAATGCAGTTTAATGTTACCCACCTCGGATGGACCCCGGGGGCTAAGTTTTCGATTAGATTATGTTGGTTTATTATTTGCCAATAAAGTAAGAGCCGAGTGCCGGTTTCATGTTGGGCCATGTTTCTGGCCTCAGCAAGAGTTTACTCAACAATTGGATTAGCCCGTTTGCCAGCGCTAGTTACAAAGTGGGTCTGCGAAAAAAAAATGAATTTCGATCACATTTCCTACCAGTTGAACTCAATAAAAACATGTTGAAAAAGTGTTTTTAATTCCACAGATTAAAATTTTTCACCAAAAATATTCTAAGGAAATATCTTCTCAACGTCTTGAAAACGAAATTCAAATGATAAAATGTTATGCTCTCAACTTTTTCAAAGATTTTTCTTATAAAAATTAAACAAATATCTGATTCACTTTTTCTGAGAAGTATCGCTTGAGCGAAAAGGGTTTTCCAGCGAAAGGTTGCTAAGTTTCAGCAAAAGTTTCACCTGAATCGCCGTCGTTAGTCGGGAGATTTTACGATGAAAGATAATTTTATGTTACCCATTGGAGCAGCAGCTGTTGCAACTTTGTTGTGTTTTTTTCCTTTTACGCGTAATGTTGAGAGCTGAAATTTGACGGGTAATAATGCTCGAAGCTAGTTCCAAATGAAATGTGGGGGCCATATCATACTACTAATAATGACTTTGGAGATGGAAGTCGTCGATCGGAATTGAGTTGCCTCCTAATTTCTCAAAAATTTTGCAAATTAACCATCTCAAACCCAATTTTGGTTTTTGGCTGAAATATTCACAAAAGCTTAGTTCTATGATTAACACTTGAATCAAAATCTTTTTTTTTATGAGAATTGCAGTTATTGATCAGTAAAATAATAACATTATATTTCGAATAACACAACTGAACAGGTTAGAAATCGTTGTTTTGAGTTTTATAATAGTTAAAGCCCATCAAAGTTGATAAATAATTTTTAATTTTTTTAAAGAATTTCAATTCGATATTACAAAATTCTTTGAAGCCTTGATAATTGAATGCAGGATGGTGTAAGTGTTTGATTAAAATTGAAAAAAAATATTTGAATTTGTAAATCAGAAGTGAATAACAGTGATTTTCCAAAAACTTCTTTAAAATACTTGTTTTTGTAAATTTTTCCGCATACTTTGTTCAACATCTCAGATATACATTCATTAAAATATGTTTTTTTCCGGGGTTTCTTCAGTTGACTTTGTTCTGAGATTTTTTTTAAATTCGCTAGTTTTACGTTTCAGTCTACTTTTGTTCGACCATCTTCAGAAAAAAAAAACAATTTTCCCGCCTGCTACTGCCGTTTCTTTGCCCTAACATACACCAAAGAAAAGGGCCTAGCTGGCGGAAAAATAGCTTTTTTCTTCTGAGGATGGTCGAAAAAAAGTAGACTGAAACGCATATGTTTTTACTGTTTCTACTTGAATTGATTTTAAAAATAATTTGCAAAAGTATTGAGAGCGCGTTTCTCAGACCCAATTATTATTTTTATCACATAAATTAGCTATAAATTTAAAATTTTCAACTTCTGTTGGGTTTATTTGTTGTAAAAATGTGTGGGAATTCCAAAGTACATTAAATTTTTTGCATGGGCTTACTTTTAATTTTTAACTTATGTATCCTGTTGAGTTGTCTCGATTTTTCTTTAAAAAAAAAAGGGCAAAGAAAATTATGTGAAAGGTAATATGTATCGACTGCGAGTGCCCTGAAAAAAATTCAACTTATTTTGTTTTAATAATGGCTTTAAAAGTTAACCAGACCTCCATCATTGAACTAACTTCAACAATTCAAAATGCAGTTTCAAATGGAATCCATACTATAAAATCGGGATTTTAAATAGACTGCGATTAAAGAAAAATCCAAAAAATTCTATTTTTCAAAATTTTACACTATTCAAACAAATTTTAAAAATTTTAAGATTGAAAATGAAACCGGAAGTAGAGGTGTCTGAACTAAAAAACGCAATCTAATCTTTCCGGCAATGTTGCGAAGCTACAAAATCAGTTGGGAAAAATGAGTCAAAATTTAATTTCTTAAAATGCCATGATTCTAGGAATCGATTTTGTCAAAAATTAAAATACAGTTAATGTCACTAACAAAGTTGCTCAAAAACTCGATACTACCCTTCAATAAAACCAGATTGAGTTTGCTTGTAGATTATTTTCAAGCAAAAATAAAATGGAACCCCTTGTACCAGTTATAGTGATCTTCAAAGAAACTTAGACTAAGGAGGAATTATTCTTCAGAAAGTGTGTCTTTAGAAAATTCGAATTCACAGCTATTGGCCCTTCTTCATAAATAGTTGATCTTTCAAATATTATGATTCGAGCTGAACTAACTCCTCTAGCTTTGGAACTTCTTACTGAACTTCGAGACTCTCAAGATTCTCTTGACATGAAATATATCTGGCCTGGCAGAAATGACGTTATACTTATGAAAAAGAGAGTAGTTCTAAACTAGAAGCTGTTAAGAAAGAGATCTGGACCATATTATGAACAAGTTAATCTTTCCGCCAATCAATATGAACTTCTCCATTCAAAACTCAACACCTTCGCGCGTAGCGTAAGAAGGTTTGAAAAAATATTCACATTTGTTAGTTCATTGAGTCTAGTTTTTCCTTTCTTTTGTTATGAATACCACAGATATTAAGCAATTTTCAAATAATTTTAATTTATAACTATTCCGTTTTCATCTAAGGTTTCGTTGAACTTTTTTTTTTTAATCAAATTTAATGCTATGATTACATTGTTGGCTCAATTCGTTCCTGAAAATTATCATTTTTTTTTAAGATGATGGAAAGTTTAAGAGAAACATGAGAATCAATGGAATAAAAATCGAAAGTCGTAAATATCATGAAATTTTCGAAAAAAGCTACAAAGGATGGCCCGTCAGTGAGTCAATTTTTTTTAAATCATGAAAATCATGGATTTCATTTCATTGATCCCCATGTTTCCTGAATCTTTTCATCATATTCGAAAAGTTAATTTTTTTCAATTTTTAGAGCGGTATTTTAATTTTTCTTTAACTTAAAATCATGGTTTAAAAACAAATAAAAAAAAAAACATCTATGATCTAATTTTGATAATGACGGCACATTTTATTAATGTATACCTAAAATAGAATAATTGTTTTAACAGTAGAAAAATAACAAAGATTTTCAATGGTTTCGAACTTTTGCGAGTGTGTCGTCGATATGGAGACAAATAATTTGGTGTGTTCGTGACATGCCTCCTCGAATGTTCCATAAGATTACAAAATATCTTTAATTTTTTTTTGCATTTTTATTAACGTTGAAAATCAATTATAAATCAATAATTTTGCTCTCGTTTGGAAGAAACTTTTACTGCATCTGAAAAAAGATTGCAAAAGTTTTGCAACAAAATCATCAATCTAAGCCATTTTGGATTGGTTTTTGGAGTTACGAAAATTCTCTTCAATGTTTCCACGCTATTTCCGCTACCAGAATTGTTTCTTTGTTTATGGATTTGTCATCACAAATTACCATGAGGACTTATATCATAAAAAAAAAACTAAGGGAATCTGCTTAAAGGCAAACGGATTTGACCAACTTTTGTTGAATTGATATTAGACGCCCCCTGATATCCACCAGTGTAAAGCAATTTTCCTAATTTCTAGATACAAGACGCTGAAACTGCATCGTGTTGCATCCCATGCCTCAGCTATCCAAAACAATGCATCTTTGACGTTAATATGCTGAAAACTTCCGTAAAATTCTCCAGGAAGATAAAAAAAACCGTGCATTAGTTTCTGGCGATAACTAGATTTAAACATCTGATTAGGCTGATTTAGGCTGATCAGTTGTCAAATAAGGCTAAGACGCTTGTGAAGGGAGCTTAGCGTTTTCCACTAAAGCCGTGACCTAGTGAACAAACAACTTAATTTTTTTTTAAGAATTTACGAGTCATTCGCGCGTTTTGGACGTTTTTCGTCATTGATCAGCTCCCGGAAGCTTAACGAACCATCATTAGGGGAGAATGAGGATACTTGATTCCTTCGCTATATATTGATACAGGAATGACTTTTAAGTATCAAATGTTCTAGAAAAATATGCCAAACTAGCTGACCTGGTAAACTTCGTTTTACCTTTAAATAAATGAATAGTAATAAATGTTTTATTTCATCCACACGTCCTTAACTTCATCGTGCTCGCGAATCAAATTTTTGAAAATCGTACAAAATTGTACGGCTTTCCCATTTAAAGTTGATTTAGTATGGCGACCCCCCTTCCATACAAAGTGAGATTCTTGAAACTATTATACAAACCATCTGTGACCCGAAAAACCCTCGGATACCAAATTTTACTTAATTCCAACCAACCGTTTATACGTGATGGTGTTACAAAGAAAACGCCTCCATTTTTATATATAAGATAAAACAAAACATCAATTCTGTTATCTCAATAAAATTTACAAATTGTATTTTTCGAGTTATTGAACTTTGTTTGAAAAATTTAACAAAATGTTATTTGAAGATCTTTTCAATTACTTTAAAAAGCTTCTCACATGAATTTTTTTTCAATATAAATATTTATTTCAATATGTCAATCATTGGAGTATAACTTTAACTTCATAATAACATATTTTCATAGCAATAGTGAACTCTCAATTTTTTTTTAAGGAGAAGTTTTCCAAAATATATGTTTTTGTTGATAATTGATCACTATAGTCCAAAAAGATATATTTCAGTTCTGAATGTTTATCCAGTAATAAGCTGATAAAAAGGACTAATACACTGTATTTATCTAAAATCTAGAAAAATTGCGCCTTAACGTTTTCAATGACTCTGAGGTAGTAGACAAACTTTTAGAACTCACTTTGTCTAATACTTACAAACTGTGAAATGAGAACTAATGTGGCAAAAAAAAGTCAAGGGACCTTTTATGTTTGGATTTTGCTAGATTTTTGCCTAGGGTCGGACGATCAAGTCCCCTTTAGTAAAGGATCAAGTCTCCTGTAACTTAAAAAATATCAAAAAAATGTAAGTCTCTCGAAAATGCTCCTAGTCCATTTGCGAGTAAATGTATCGTTCTAACTTTAAGAGTATATAAACTTGAAATAACACGCTGCTAGAAAATGCAAAAGACGGCGAGTTGCTAAAATTTCTCAAAAAGATATGGTGGAAATAAGAAAAGGGATCAAGTATCCCCATTCTCGCCTACTGATAACATTATTCGAATTAATGTATTGACACAAACGCGGAAGTATAGATTGAAAATCTGACCCGCGGACATTATTTTTCCCAAATGTTTTCGTTGAAAAGGCATTTAATACTAATTTTCCACATTCATTAAAAGTTAAATAATATTTTTCGTGGGTTTAATTTTTGACTCGATTATCGGTTCCGAAACTAATGTTTATTTAATGATATTCGTATAGAAAATGGAGTGTCGCATACAATAAAAATAGTTGAAGACAATATTTCATTTTATTTTATTATTTGCTTCATTTGTATGAAATAACATCACGCATCAGCAGCACTTCGACCCGCAGTTCCGGAAAAGTTTTATTGCTGCCTCCGGACTTTTGGTTTCGCTCTATTTTCCGGTAACCAAGCTGAATGTAAATCTATATATGAGGCCCTCAGAGCCAATGAGGTATAAGTGACAAAATGGTCGATTTAAAGTTTATGATGCCAAACGATTCTTCATATTTCAAACTATATTTGATGATTTTTTCAGATTTTTTAAATTTTATTTACTTACTTTTAAGTTCCAAAGCAAAATTCAAGTTTTAGGAAATAGATGGAAAATTGCCAAACACAACAACTTAAAAACGTGTTTTCTCGAAACAAGCTTTCATACACTTATACCCCTTTGGCTACAAGATCCTCATATTTAAAAATGAATGTTTGTCTGTCTGTCTGTTCTGTTAAAAATATGACAGAATTCGAATAATTTTCGGAAACTACTGAATCGAATAACGTGAAATTTGGTGTGTAGCCTTTTTGAAGACCGGGAATAGTTTCTATAATACTTTCATACCCCTCCAGTTTAAGATAGGGAGGGGGGAGGGGTTCAATACAAAATAATAAAGTTATGACACAATTTCAACAATTTCCACAAACTACTGAACCTAACAACATGAAATTTGATGTGTATCCGTTTTTAAGACCGGGAATAGTTTCTGTTAAACTTTAAAATCCCTTCAAATCCAAAAAACGGGAAATACTATAGATAATTTACAATAATTTGATGAAATTCCTAGAGATTTTTTTTTTGTTAAAAATTGATAAACGTTAGCGTTTTGATATTATTCACCATGATTTATTGAACTAACACATATTTTTTTACAAAATTTATGATATGTAGTATTGATAGACGCTTCCAATTTTAATGATTGAAGATTCTCATATTCAATAAATGTAACATAGGTTAATAAGCAGACATAAATGCCACGAGGATGGTCAAGTGTCGTTTAAAAAAAATAATATTTACAAAATCTGACAACAATGTCTGACTGAGTGTTTTTATACAGTTTGGTATACTTTTTGATTGTGTGCAAATTTGCCTGTATGTAAAACCTTGAAACACTCAAGTTAAGTTTAGACTTGAGACAATCTAGAAGCTTTGAAAAAAGTTTCTTTTTAAAAATGGTGTAATTTTGTTTAAATTTTATTTAAATGAAATAATATTAACAAACTTCTATTTTTCATAGAAGGGGTAGCAAAGCACATCGGGTCAGCTAGTATGAAATAGAATGTACCTTTCAAAAAATTGCAATGTTCTTCAGAAAACAAATTTCGACTCAACCTTACCATTTTGAAGATCGAAATGACCATGAAGTGTTGAGTGTTCACAACCGCTTCTGACGACGATGAAGTCAATGACTGTTGGACTGAATGTGTTCATTCTTTTTTCACAATGCATTTCTTCTTCTATTTTGTTTAAGCCGCCGCCCATGGCATAGAAGATAGCCTTTGTTTTTGTACAAAACTTATCCATGTTTTTTTTTGCATAATTTCTATGTAACGTTTACATGAGTAAATTTGAACTTTTAGGTTTGTATGGGAAAATTGAATATTTTGTACTGAAAAATCAACATCATTTTTGTTTCTTCTGTGGAACCGAGCCTGCTGATGGTTTTTGTGCCAATTTATGAATTCTCTCAAGGAAATTTTACGCTGGTCAACTTTGTCAAAGAACTTAACTTGTATTTTATTAAACAAAAAAGGTTATTAAGTGTTGAAAAAATTGAAAATAAAAAAAATATTTTTGAACCCCTCTAACTTCTAAATGGTAAGCTTCGATGTTGACGTCTTGAACAAAATTACCACACTTATTACAATCTAAAAACTTGCTGAAGACATGATAGCTCTAAAAGGAAAATTACAAAAAAAAATTCTATCATACTTCTAATTTTAATCACTTTTATAAAAAGCTTTTTTTTTTAATATATGCAAAGAGTGAACACGAAACTATTGCGACACCGAAAATGTCATGCCAATTTTCTTATAATGATTAGAATCAAACCAACATTTTAGGGTATTTTTATACATATGCGACGGCAAAAAACCATTAGCCAATATGAACTGTGCGTGTGTATGTAATTCGCATTTTACCCCAATCCCCTCCCATTCTCATCCCTTTTCCATCAACGGAGTACAATCCTTTCCAACGGAGGATAAGAAACACCAATCAATACAGTGCGTTTTTTGGTAATCGACAATGGCAGAAAGACTATGATAATAAACTCAAATGGTGCACTGGATAAGATATCGGACTGGCAGCCGAGATGAGATATTGTAGTGAGTTCAATTCTCACTATTTTTTTTTTTTGGAATGAATTTTTTGGGATGAAAATTCCATAAAATGTTTTCTTGAATGTAGTGATTATGCGTTGTTTTGCTTGAAAGCACGAGTTTTTATGACAGTAGTGCTTTTCCAATCATATCATTTTCATACACTTTTCATCGCATTTTCGGCACAGAGATTTGCTAAATAGGCATTGGATTTTTGCAACCTTTACTATGGTTGTTCATTAGACCGCTGCAAGCTTTGTATGGAAATTTCAAATTCGTAAATTTTTACACCTCCCAAACTTTTATGTTTTTTTTGCTGCCAGAAAAAGCAATAAAAATTTTGGAAGCGATCCATCCATTCCTGAATTTGAGCAACGAGTTTTGATTTTGTATGGAAATTTGTATGGGAAAACAAAATTTTTCATTAAAAAATCGCCAGAGTTGATCTGGAAGTTCCAAAAAATATAACTTTAGATGAAAAATGTTCCTTGATGTTTGCTTTGCATTTCATGTGAACAAAGCATAATCCTTAATTGTACCCCAGAAAAGATATTCAATGTTATATGAGTGCAATTTTTAACTGCTCCAGCAAGTCAGGTCTGCCATTTTTAAATACTTTTCAATGGATTCAGATTTTTTGTATTGAAATGGTTATAACTTTTTTCGTAAAATTCTTAGCTGCTTGTCATGTTAGCAAAAACTGAAGCTTAAGATCAGTTAAAATAAAACACCTAAAACTTCATTTCAAGCTTGTTTGAATTTTCTGCATGATTTCATGTGCAAAAATTTTTTATCAGCCATACAAATTTCCATACAAAATTGAAACCCGTTGCGCTAACTCAGGAATCAACCAAATCATCTCAAATTTTACACCGATGCTTGGTTACCCAAAATGCATTGAAAAAACATATGGGAGCAGGAAGTCATTTTTTGTAGCGGTCTAGTGAACGTATATCACGTCAAAATGATTATTTAAGTAATCAAATTACTCATTTAAAAAACACTGATACGGCTTCGGGATTGAACCTCGACTTTCAGGATCACTTATAAAGATGTTGTGCTGTGATAATCTCGAAGTGTTTTAGTTGCTTACCTGCAGGCGCATCAACACAGCCAGAAATCCAGGAAGAAACTACTTCATTGCACTTCTTGCACTTCTTTAGAATCCTATTTGTGTACTTTTGAGCACTTTTCATGGCAGAAGTCACTTATAACGTATATATAAATCTCTGTTGAAACTTTCAAGTTCATTTATGAGTGCATATAACTCACTCAAGAAAATTGGATGATTTCATATGGATTCGTTGGAAATTTCTATCACGGATGTTTAGACTGACGTTCTCTTTATTTCAAACACTACTGGCATGATAGTTTCCAAACACGGCGCAGAATCACTTGCATATTTTCACGATTTCCTGCACCGAATTGATTTCCGATTTCTGAACTCTTTTTGTTTCGCGATGCCATTGATTATTCTTCTCCCGATACCCGGCCCGGTCGATTAGGGTTCGTTATGGTCGATCGGAACCGCTCATAAAGAGCCATCAGCGTTAACTCAATTTGTACATTTGTATGCAAACTCGTGGCCGTGGCGCTTGGAGCTTGTAGAGAAAAATCGTCCCGAATCCGAAACTCTGCACGTGTTTTTTTCTTGGGAAGAACTGAACGGACGGCATCTTCATTCGAAAGGAGAAATCATGAACCATGTAAACAATGGAAAGCTACCCCATTCTTCCTGGTCTTGGCTATACCAGGTCAATAAATTCTAAATTTCCCCTGGGGTTCCGATGCTAGTCTTTAAGTCAGATGTGCATTCGCGGATAACCTTTTCGACTGTTGCAATACCGCGCGCGTCATTATGCACGCGAGTTGTGTTGCAGTTGAATGACCTTTCAGCGCTGCTTTGGTTCAGCTAGTTTCGTCCAGATGGTGCTCAAGTGAGGGTAATTTATTTATCCGAGCCCTAATAAACACCTTAATCTTCCGAGCTCAGCTTCGATTGTCGTCGGCAGCCACTTCGGGAGCTTCGGGAAATTCATCATAAAAATGTCTATAATTACAGGCACCATGGTTAGCCATTATGCTTGCACCTTCAAAGTACCATTCTCAGCACCTGTCACGATAATCATGCACCTTTAGCCTGAGAGCATCTTGAATGGATCGGCGGCTTCGGGGCGGCCTCGTGAGCTCAAGAAGCAAGCTCTGAAGCTGGGGTCCCAGGAGTAAAAAAAATGTTATCACGATTTTTTGCGAAATTTTTTCCTCTCCTCCTGGTCGGATAATTGCCCGGTCAACGATCGAACCCAGACCACATCAATACTAAACACAAGTGCTGCTAGAAAGTGAAAAATGTTCAAACTCCATATTAAGCTCCCCACAAATCGGACCTCCGCCAGGCAGCCACGAGATCCTTGGGATTGGTCCAACTCTAAATACCTAGTTAGAGGTCTCAAAACCCCTCACCAAATCGGAATGTTTTCGATATCTGCCAGTACAAATTCACTTGATCATTATGATCGCACTTGAGGATTGGTACCTGCACTTCGGACTTATTAAAGATACAAGAAGGGTAACAGCAATAACCCTGATGCCATGCCATCGCACATCGTTGATGCATGAATTGCCGCAAATCGTGTTGAGTCGCGAAGCATCTTAACATTTCACGATTGCCATGAACGGTGCCGGGAATCAGGACCCCGCATCCTCCTGGGCCCGCCAATCTTTTAACGTTCAGACCGATTGAGAAAGCGAAGGTTTTTCTGGGTTTCTCCGTTTTTCGTGTGGGCACAACATTTGGCAAACAAGTTATCCATTTTGGGGTGCACACGTGGGAATCGCGATTATTAATGCAAGAATTTTCCGTCGCGTCCGCAGTTTGCATTCGAAATCCTCGAGTCGGCTTAAATGGCTGAGGGAAATATCACGTCAAACGGAGACGTCATCGCAAAATGTTATCGAAAGTTGTAAATACGAATCTTTTTGAGTTGGTTTTGAGGAAACTTACTAAGGCTTGGTCTCATTAACAAAAATCAAGATGGCTGGAATTTTGCTATCAATCAGAAAGAATTTTCCCTACCCAATGAAATATTTCACGTAAACATTAATCTTGAGTTCCATTTTTTGTGAACCGAGAAACTTACATTATTATTTCAATCAATTTTTGTTGATTAAGTACCTGCAAATATGATTGAACATCAATGCCAAGTTTTGTCAAACGCACAATTGAACACCCTTAAATTTTGGAAAAATTTCATTAAAAATAATGTGTGATGATGCCCCACAATACGCTTATTATGCCTATTGTATACGGTTGTTTTGACGTGTATTTCATATAAACTGAACAACCCTGACTCTAGAAAGTTGAATAATTTATTTTATCTGAGTTTGTTCTTGACCCGTCAGAGGTTAAGAATCAGTATTTTTAGGAACTAAAAAAAAATAACGCGTAGTTTTCTAATAACGAAAAGGTACATAAAGGGTGATACGGTTAAAATTTGGTCAAGGGAAAACGCGTTCAAATCGGTAAAGTCGTTTATTTAAAAATCAAATTTAATTTATTTTTCAAGTTTAATTAGTATAAAATTTAGGAAAAATGTTCAGTTAGGCTTCCGCTTTTCCAAATCTGAATTGCCGGGCCTTACGCTTAACCCCTGCCATCAGACTTTGTACAGCCACCTTGTCCACCTTCTTCGCCGCAGAAAGCCAGTTTGCCTTGAACTGCTGCTCGTCCTTAGCAGTTTTTTTGGTCTTCTTAAGGTTCCGCTTAACAATAGCCCAGTATTTCTCAATTGGGCGGAGCTCTGGCGTGTTGGGAGGGTTCTTGTCCTTGGGAACCACCTGCACGTTGTTGGCGGCGTACCACTCCATGGCCTTTTTACCGTAATGGCAAGATGCCAAATCCGGCCAAAACAGTACGGAATAACCGTGTTTCTTCAGGAAAGGCAGCAGACGTTTATTCAAACACTGTTCCGGATTGGACAAAGAAAAATCACTGTATTTCTGACAGCAATGGCTTCAAAACTAAAATATATTAGATCATTAAATAATTTAGGGTCGGACCGAGGATTTACAGTTAATACGTACATTTTAGTGTATTTCTGGCTGTTGTAAATATTTTGTCGTACTGTTAGTGAGCAAACCCTTGTTCAGCTGCAGCAGTTGAGTATCAGTTGGGAAAGATGTTTATAAATTTACACCTAACTGACACTACAAATCTTCCACGTCTAAGCCGACTTCAAACTACAATTCACTGACTTCCTCTTGAGTACAACTGATCATAAACTCGTTAGCTACTTTTTATGCTCCTGTTGACAGTTGTACATGCTATTCGAAGATCCGCCTCGCTGACATTTCCAATTCGTGGTGAGATCGCTCGGAACTCACGTCTCGCTCATTACGCATGTTCAGTGGTCCGCAACAAACACTCTTTCACGTAAATTTCTTGGTTGACAGTCCCGGAAGCTATGAAAATGCTGCTTTTCAAGCCACAGGTACAGATGGCTTGCCAAACCAGATATTTGTTCGCGAACTTTGACAGTTTCATGTGTTTGAAAATATCTGCTACCTTTCCCCTTCCTTTTGCCGTATAAAACTCCTATCCCGGAAGCTGCTTGTAGTCGGCTTTGACGTAGGTTTCGTCGTCCATTACCACGCAGTCAAACTTCGTCAGTGTGTGGGTCAAGGATGGACGAGAGAATAGTTCTATGGATTTTCTCAGGTCAGGCTCGAGCATCATCTCCAGTAGCGACGCGTCATTCGACTGAGCGAGTCGCAGCGTCAGTTCCGAGTACGACATTACCTTGGTGGTGATCTCATGGTGCATCTGGATCGCACGTTTGGCGACCGACAGGACTAAAAATAGTAAAAGTGTAGTGAAAAAAGTGATTGGGGATTTTTTTATGTGGGAAACCTTAAGTTTATCCTACAGCAAAAGAACCTGCGGCAGAGATCACCCACCAGGAAGAAAACAAAACACCAGAATCGAAAACGACCAGTGTTGCGGATAGTGCATGTTGTTCACCAGTTATGTAAAATTGTCCTAAAAGAAAAAAAAACCTCGGCGAAAATTATTGAAATTCGATATTCAAATTAGAGAGGACAACCAATTACAGTTGTGTTGGTTAATTCATAATTGCATATTGTGAGGTTAAATCTGCGTGTTGAGAGAAATTATTGGCGAGTTGAGAGGACAACCAATAATCTGCGTGTTGGGAAGACCGCATAAGTAGAATCAGCGTGTTGAGAGGACAGCTGAAATGAAATTAATGGCGAGTTGAGAGGACAGCCAATTATTTGCGTGTTGGGAGGACCGCAAAAGTAGAGTCAGCGTGTTGAGAGGACAGCTGAATTGAAAATTGTCGGCAGGTTAAGAGGACAGCCAATAATCTGCGTGTTGGGAGGACCGCATAGGTAGAATCAGCGTGTTGAGAGGACAGCTGAAATTGATGGCGAGTTGAGAGGACAGCCAAATAATGCGTGTTGGGAGGACAGCAAAAGTAAAATAAGCGTGTTGAGAGGACAGCTGAATTGATTATAATGGCACACTAAGAGGACAGCTAATTGTTTGCGTGTTAGGAGGACCGCAAAGGTAAAAGAGGATGGCCAATTATTTGCGGGTCTGAGAGGACCAAAGATCTAAAATCAGCTCGTTAAAATGACAGCTGAATTAAAACAGATGGATTAAAGGGACAGCAAATTATTTGCGTGTTGGAAGAACCTATGAAGTAAATTCAGCGTATTGAGAAAAGAACTGAATGGAAAATGAGATGACAGATAAAAAGTTTCATATTAAGGGAGATTTGAAAGACAGATTATGAATAACCAAGTTGGTTTTGGAAAAAGATTATCTCACGTAAACAAATAATTTAAGGACGTCATATCATAGAGAGGAAGGGAAACATAGAACATGCCAAGATACGGACGATGAAAATCGTGTGAAAGTGAAAAGCTAGGAAGGAATAAAGAAGAAAGTGGGAAAAACAGTAAAATAATGAATACAAAAATAAATTTATTGAAGAATCATAAGGTGATAGATTAACAATAAAGTGATCAGAAAATGAGCTGTTAGAGCGATGAGGCAGGTCAAAGTAACGAAGACTAAAAAAATACAAAGAAAATGAACAAATAAGGGAAAAAGTAAAAACGCGTAAAAGATCTTATGTACCAAGATGATATAGATAGAACAAAAAAAAATAAATATAGAGGTCCTTCTGGTATTATTAAAGACAGGAAATTGCACCAAATCGGGCATATCAAAAGGATGCCCGTAAAGATAACAGGCTGATAAGATGACAGTGAATATAGGTATAGCTAGGGGAACTATTACACTGTTAAATGGATAAAGAACCTGTATAAATGAAATGTTTTGTAAAAAGATGAATATCTAGTTTGATGTAAAAATTTTCTTGAAGGCTTCTATCTATAAAGATTGCTGATTCCAAATTTTATCCATGAGGGTTTTTTGCAACTCTGAAAGATAGCGAAAAAATCATCATCTGGGACAGCCACAACTCAAGAATTCGCTGGAAAGAATATTGAAAATCGAATCGTTTTTACAAAACTAACAAGACTTTTATGGCAAAAAGATACTCAATTTCATGGAAGTACATTAGTGTTCTCATTAAAAAAAAATTTGAAATAATAATATTCGAAAAAAAAACTATTTGGCAATCCTGGCTTGAGCTTTTCGACGCCGACCAATATGACATGGCTTTGCTGTGGTAAGTGTGGAGTTAGTCTGCCCGATATGTGAAAGAATTAGATCTATCTGAGCTTGTATATGTGTGTTAACTGACGACTACACTCAAGCGAAACGCCTGCGCGTCTATGAGATAAGCATACGCCACCGGTTTTCGTCGTGTACAGCCTCCGTGATCGCGCTTTGGCCGTCGTATTTTGTTTATCATCGCGATTTTGAGTCACTGCCTTTTTGTAAGTCGATAGTCCGGCTCGTTTTTTGGTTCGATGCACGGTTGTAGACGATACACCCAGCTTATTTGCGGCATCTCGGAGAGAAAGGTTAGGGTTTCGCTTGAAACTACCGGCAACTGTCGTCTCAGCGGCTTCCGGTTTTCGATTTTCCCCCGATCCAGACTTCCTGGCTGTCGACAAACGTTCCCCAAACACTTTGCTTTGCGTGCGAGTAGCTCGGATTTTCGTGAGGCGCGAGCAAAATTTTGATACGCTGTTCTTCTTCCTTGGACGGAATTTTGACAACTAAAGAGTGAATTCCAAAATCAAAATAGGAGCAACAGGGTGTTCAGATTTTGTAAATGCAAAATTGAAAGAAATACGTCAAGTTGATATTGACCAAATTTTGACCGTATCACCTTTTAGATGAGTAGAGAAAAGTGGTTAAATCAGTTTGAACAACTTTCACATAACTTTTTTTTCATACATGCTCATACTTTGACAATTTAAAATCATATATCAGAATTCACAAATTTGAGAGGGTAAAATAATCTTCTCGATTTTTGGATGATTTTTCTCGGTGAAGTTAACATAACATTACCAAGAAAAATCGAGAAGAAACAACAACTGATCGGCTAAGAATAAAAAAAATATTCAAAATAAACTCATTTTAAAATTGTAATAATTTCTGACAGGTTCTGAACTGTTCTCGCATAAGGAAAGCTCAGTAGGTCCATGCTGCCGTGTAACGCCGAAGTGACGCATAAACCATTTTGATTTTAAGCGAATAAAAGCGATTTTCTCTGTTTCCTCTTTATTCGCTAATCGAAAACTTTTCATGAAATGTGATCAGTAGAATTTATTCAAAGACAGATTACAAATGCAGCCTTTTAGAACACAATTCTTAATTTTGCGTAGGTAAAACTCGTACAATTACTTCAAATGAATATGCGTCAGTTCGGCGCAGGCCCGTGCAAAGGCCGGGGGGGGGTAGGTTTCGAAATACAAAATTAGCTAAAAAAAATAACAACAATACCAAAATTTTCAAACCATATCCCAAAAGAAATTTAAAATTTTCAGTAAGTCATTGATAATTTATTTCAAAATGTGGTTCTTTATTCCGAACTAAAAATTTGTTTCAAAAGAATTTCTAAGCAAATTTAAAATATTCGTTTCAAAACACAGAGTTTTAAGCAAATCTGAATTCTCAAATAAATGTCCAATCAGATAAACACTAACCATGATTTGTTGTTAAGAAAATAATAATAATTGTTCAAACATCTTAATTCAAATTCTTTTCTGCTTTTTCAACTGACAGGTTAATAGAAAAATTCCGCTGTAGTATTTTGAATTAGAACAAAAAAAAATCTAATATAAAATATCTAAAAGCGATTTAAAATGTGAATTTTCGATAACTGAAAAAAAATCGATTTTGATTTTTGGAGATATATTCAATGGTTGATGATTTAATTTAATTTGAGAGAAAAAATAACATATTTATTATTATTTGAAAAGTGCCAGAGATAGAAGTCAGAGAAAAAACTTTTAAAGGTTAATTTCGGGAATAATCAATGAAAACTGAGAAAAAGTAAATGAGGAGTTCCAAGCTTTTTTTGTTAACCCTTCATTCCAAGATTTTTTTTTATTTTTGCTTAAAAAGCATTTTAAACAGTTGGTGAGTGAGTACATTAAGAAAAAAAAAAATTCGAATTTTGCAAATATGTAACTTAATAAAACGAAGGGTTAATATTTAAAAAACAAAGCAAATAAAAATTTTGCATTAAAATTATGTTTAAAGTTGCTACTTCGAATCATTTTTTAAACTTTAAAAGATTAATTTAAAATTCATAATCAAATCATAAAACGAATTTATTTTAAAAAAAAAACAAAATAATGAAAAGTTTTCACATTTTCAATCGCAGGTTTTAAGGTTTAAAATTACAAGCTCTAAGACCAAGTTCACTGGTGTTGGGGAAAAGTGGTAGAAATTTTGTCACTTTCAGCCCATTTTGAAAATTTTGCCATGTAAAAACATTTTCAAGATCTGTTGCCTTCAAGTTTTTTAACAACAAGTATTGTAATTTCGCATGCTGTAATGCAAAAATAGCAATATTTCTATCACATACGGCTGAAAAAGAAACAGTGCTGTAAAAAATACAACGCCCAAAGATCTTGAAAACATTTTTGCATGGTAAAATTTTCAAAATTTCAAAATTTCTTTCACTTTTTCCCAACACCAGTGAATTTGCTCTAAGTGTTTTGTCACTTTTGACTTAAATATTTGGTCCTGGAAAGAACAGAAGGTTGAAATTATGTTTTCTTATTAAAAATTTATATTTAAGGGCTTATGTGTTAAGTACACAAAAATTCAGAATTAAAACACAAAGACAAATTTGTAAAAATTATTTCTAAAATTTGAAAAGGTTGACTAAAAAATTGAAAAAAAAATGTAATTTATAATTCGGTTAATTTATTTGAAAATTTCATCAAAACATGAAAATGAAAAAAAATCGTCATAAAATATTGCAGAAGATTTGTTTTTAATAAACACGTTTCACCATAAACTATTACAAAATTTAATTGATGAATCAAGGAAACAGCATTTTAGTGTCTTTTTAATGATTGATTTGGTAGATTTTAGCGTAATTAACTCGATTTTTTTTTATCAAATTTGGTCGAACACTGTTAATTTTTGTAATAAGGAGTTTTAAAATGTATCAGTTGTAAATAAAATAAAAAATGGACCACTGTTTAACCAACAAACCGACATATTTGGAAAATCTGGTTCTGATTCTGTTTATCATACTTCATTCAATAAAGGAATAATATTGTGATTAAAAGGATGCATGATCTAAAAATGTAAAATTCAACCATTCATAAACAATGGACAGACATCATTACAAGTATTTTTGACATTACTACACTGCCGTTGGAAGCATAATTGTCACATGTTACATTCTGAAATTTCCTACTTTTTGGTGTCTAGAGGACTTATGATTTATCATAGTTGTTGAAACCTGCAAAAAAGATTACATGTATGCTTAATAAATATCTGAAATTCAGTTTGGTTTAAATCTTCAGGGCCCCAAATAATTTCTTTTGAATTCATTGCACTTCAGAAAAATGTAAATTTTTTGGGCTTTTGTAAATTATGTGTTGTGTTGGGTATTTAGAGGAACAAGAAAAACTAAATAAAATTTAGTTTGAAATAGGTTTCTTGTATTTCTTTTGAGCATGACATTTGTAATGAAATAAACATTTTTTTTAAATAAAATAAAATGTTTTGTCTCAAACTCTGTTCTCATTAAGTTACACTTCTTAATACCCATTCTGAAGAGGTAGGCAAGTAGGATTTTTGTATGTCAAGTTTTGAGTTCCAATACAAAAGATTAATCGTAATTAAGAATAAAACTTAGTTTCAATTCTTAAACGTCGAATAGTGCCGTTCATCAAATTGTCTCATGCCAAGGGTGAATTAAAACAAAATTCCGCCGGAGACGAGAAAAATTTTTGACTTGCTTGTTAACACTTATTTTCAAATACACTTGAGATCAAGTAATTTTCCGCTATTTTTCTTGGAAAAAATCTTCATGGGGGGGGGGGGGTTGTGCACAGCTTTTAAAATAAATAAAACTATTGATTTCACCCCACATAGAAGTTTATTTGTAATTAAAAACAATGTAAAATTTATAAAAAATATGATATATTCTACACATGTTAAATAATATTTCTAGTTTTTAAATTGATGTAGATGTTATCATTTGCATTTATATTTTATTTACCAAACAGGCTTGACAACTTCTTTGTTTCAGACCCCTTTTTCTGAGGAAAGGGGGAGAGCTTCTCAGAAATAGAGGGAAGGGCTTAAACAGATCGTCATGATAAAAATTATATTTTCCAAATCTGAGAATTATACGGATTATTGAAATTGTTCTGCATCACTTTCAAAAACGCATGGATATGCGTCACTTCGGCGTATAAATTGCACTTTTGGCGATTCGTTTTTCTCGTTTTTCTCAAAAATTGTTTGAAATTTTCTAGATTTGTTGAAAGCATTTGAAAGCTCATAGGAAAACGCTCTAAATAGCATCAAAAAGTCAAGCAGTTATTTTTAAAATTTAGTGTGTAAAAGTGAATAACAATGCTTCTACGAATTATTTGAATAGATAACTGCATTTTGAGGAGTTTTTCAGAATTCCAAAGGTTTTCAAAGGTTTTAAGAGATGCTCTTTTAGCGTTAAGGAATTTGATATTTGAGCAGTAATTTTTTACCAAACTACTTAATTTCTGCATTAAAATTACGTGAAATAATGAAACAAACATTCGGGATTAATTTTTGAATCAGAAAAAAATAGGTTGGAATTCAAAAACTTTGATTTTGTTCAGTAAACCACACTTTTTCCAGTTTCAAGTCTTAGATGGCATCACTATCTTGCAGTTTAAACCACATTTAGTCTCAATGTTTATTTTCCAGGTTTATTTAGGCCCATATTCATAGTTTTGAGGTATTTTCCCATCACTATTTTGTGGAAATTCACTCTGCAGAAAGCATTTCCGTATTTGCAAAAGAATCACCAGCACAAAAATGTACAACCGCCAAAATTCCTGCTCATCTCAACTTCCGATTCAATTGAAAATCATACTAATAATACTGCTAGCTTTCTGGTCCATCAAGCTCCATCGCAAAGTATAACTTTATTCTGATAATCGGTCCAAAGAATTCACTTTTAGTGGCCTTGATGCAATTCTGATTTTTTTTTTTGATTTAGTGATCTTAGAAATTCCAAAGCGTTTACACGTTACATGTATGTATTTCTTGACCAAAATCACCCAGCACTCCCTAATTAATCCCGGATATTCGAAAATGGGCATGAATTTAGTTAAATGGCAAGATAGTGCTGCCATCTATGACCTAAAACTAGAGAAATAGTGTTTGACTTTTAGAAAACATTAGTATTTTTGAATTCCAACCTGCTTTTTGGATTCGAACTCAGCCCCAAATTTATGTTTCATCATTTTGCATCATACTTATAAATGTAAATGAAGAAATCAAGCAGCAGATGTAGTTTTAGAGCTCAAATATCAAATTCCTTAACGCTAGAGGAGCATCTCTTAAAACCCCCTTTTAAAACCTTTGAAAACCTTTGGAATTCTGGAAAACTCCTTAAAATGCAGTTATCTATTCAAATAATTCGTAGAAGCAATATTATTCACTTATACACAGTAAGTTTTTAAAAATAATCTTGTTTTTGTTGAAAAGCTCAAGTGGTGCTATTCTTATTTCGCACCCCTTTTTTCACAGTTTTGGCCCCTAAACGCCAATTGCTACGTCCAAAAAAAGTAAACTTACTCTTGATTTTTCCGTTAAGCAATTCAGAACAAACTGTGGAAGAAAATTTTCGTAATTTTCAATCATTCATATTTTAACAAGCAAAACACATAGTGGTACTATTCTTATTTCGCCAACTGTATTAATAAAAAAAAGCATTTTATGCTGATAAAATAACTGATAACACTCGTTGTGTTAAAAAGCCTGATGCAGAAGCTATTAAAAAATTCTCATAAAAATCTTCATCATCATTTGCGAATTGTGTGACATCAGGTTCATATGTGTACATAATCTAATAGAGGAAATGTTTTTGGCACCGTTCAGTGCGCAACGTAATTAATACTGGAAGCCGAACTCATACAGCTAAAAACCACGTCCATGTATGAAACGTCAACTCCGTGTGCCAAACACCTCCCCCGAGGAGACAATCCTGGGGACAAACACATGGCAGCGCTGCAAGATGATGTGATAACGGAAACCCTTAGCACCTCATCACCCCAATACAATGTAATGGTTGCCAGACTTCTCTTCTCTCTAATGGATTTGTTGGCACATGTTCACCTGGCACAAAAGAGACCCTCCGATGCATTTGGATGACCCGGTCGCCCAGTTATCGACAATTTGTAACCACCTACTTTGCTCCCCGCTTTTCCGTCTACTGACGACGCACAGCATGAATGTTGTCTGCGTGCCGCATCTGTGGTGCTTTAACAATACCATCAGACCTTCCCCTTCTGGATCTTCTGTCGTCACCTGCCAAGCGTTAGGTGCCACCCTTCCGTTCTCGACCGGCGGCAGGGTTAACGGTGCAAAGGGTGAAGGGGGAAAGTTACACAATGAATGAGTGCACTGGAAAGTGCATTCATTCATTGTGTGGGAACACACGACCCGAGACACGGCCCGCGGCGCCTGGAAGCGCGTTTGTACAATTAATTAAAATTTAGCGTTCGAATTCTTCAGTTCAGCACCCGATCCAGGTGTTCCGGAACAGTAATCACTGTATGTAGAGAGTAGGAACACTATGCGACCTTTCCCTTGCGTGTAGGACTGCACTGAGCAGGAGAAAATAATCTATAGTTTTATTTAGATGGAAAAAAAAATATTTATGACACAATTTCATTCCGGAGGCAAATGGGAGAACAAAATATTCATGCAGATAAAGTAAAGAAATTGTTTTAGATAATCTTACGAATCTGTAGATGATAACCGAGATTCTGTTTGTTACAAAGTACGTTAGAATCGTCAGTGCGACCGTTGCGATTGTCGTCTTCTTGCACTTATAGTCTTGTTGCCTTGCTGTCTTGTTGTCTTGTTGTCTTGTTGTCTTGTTGTCCTAACCGGTGAGCCGTTGTATCTTTTTCAAAAAATTCATGATATTTACGGCTTATGTTCTTTCGTTCTTTGATAGCTCATGTCTCTAATTCTTTCCATCACCTAAGAAAATGTGATTATTTTCAGGTACAAAGATATACCAATCGATTTCATAACATCAGTATTGACTTGTTGTCTTGTTGTCTTGTTGTCGATCATCACACTCAAATGCATTATTCCGCATTTGGATACCGCTATTGTATCCCAGATCGGTGTCATGATCAAAGTTGTTGAAATCGCAGAAAAATATGTCATTTCACAAAATTTTGAACAAATTTTCATCACAGAATCTGTGTCACAGAGCACAATCTGGAAAAATTCAAAGATTTCTCAGATTTTTTTTTCATTTGAAATGGATTTCCGAAATTATAAATAAATTTAGTTTTTCTTCTTAATTCAAAATATGATAGGTTATATTAATTGATTTTATCCAGATTAAATGTTAAAAAGATCCAATTATTCATGAATTTTCAATGAAATTAAAGGAAACAGCATCACAGAAAACCATCACAGAATTTTTGGTAAAATCAGTCAGAATTTTTTTTATCTCGAAACACAGATTTTTTTTTTTGGCTTCCTTGGTTGTAATTTGCAGAAAAATCAAATTTACAATCAATACCATCTTGGTTTCAACGTGAGGCATTGGAGAGCATCCAGCTCTCCATCACTGCACTAGCCACTGAATCGCATTGCAGGACAATTTTCGTCCAGGAGTCTGTTGGGCAATGTCAGCTGTGAGTATAAACATCTTCACTCTCCTTCTTCCCGGGATCTCGTCTTATGTAGAAGAAGCTAGGACTATCATTCCTTGAAGTCTTGCTCGTTGCTTGTCGGTCCTACAAGTAATTTTCTAGTAAATTTCCTGACTCTCATTTATATCAGTGAAAATTTAATAGGTCCCTAGCAATCACTTAAAAGCGTTTTGGTCAACCCGCATGAAAATGTTAATACCTTAATACCTGTGGTGATAACTGGTACAAATTTAAAACCAGGACAGCGAACTTAGGAAACGCGTCCTTCATAAACTGCAACAGTTTATGTAGGGACATTGCAGTTGATGTTTCACCACTAAGCACGTGCGAGTTCTTTCGTTAGGTTTTAAGACAGGTTGAAAAGATCCGCCTCCACTTCAAAATCTCGACACAGAAATTCCGTATGAATTGGGTTGTCTTTCAGCATCGTTCACCGAAGTACAATCACGTTCAAATTGCATGTCCATCTTAAGCAACCTAATGTGACCAGTTTCTGTGTCATTCAGGGCTGATGACATGGGTCTGCTTTGAACGTTATTTTGAAACTTTAAAGATGCAAAAATGGGCTAAATCACATCAACTTTTCTATTTTTTCGGTATGACTTGAACAATTTTGACGGTTCACTATGATTAAAATGAAGGGTTTACACCACTTTTTTTGTGGTCATTTTCTTAAAAAGTTCCAAAAATATATATTTTTATGTGCAACGTTTAGCTTCTAAATTCAGTTTTCTTGGATACAAAGTGAAATCATTTTTGAGCATTTCGTTGCTGATCTACAGTCTTTTTTCAGAAGCATGTTTTTTTCATTTTTTTTTCTTAGACTTTGAATTACGGAAAACTGATGTATTGTCGGTGGATAATGTCTGAAAATCACATTTGAGTTACATCATCAGGTTTCCAAAACTATAAACTATAAATCAGCTGGGAATCAAGAGATATTTTTTGGTATTTGTCAGGAGTATCAAATTGACACTCTAAGCAGCGATGCCACACATATCGTTTTTTCCGATATTTATATCGATTTTTACGGTATTTTTGACCATTAATCAGTATAAATATACCAAATACCGATTTTTTGCGAAACATACTTTTTTCATACCGATTTTGGGAAAACTCGTTTAGACAGACTTTTTTTCTAAATATTACTAAAACTATGGTTTGTTTTAAATATTTTTTTTATAAAATTTCGAATCAATATAATCTTTAATCCTAGTGCCTTATAAGCAAGCAAGTCTCAGCGTAGTCGATAGTATCTTTGTCCACTATTCCAACTGTCTTGAGATCGAGTTTTGATCATTGAACAATATGGTATATGAGAGATTATAGGAGTTTAAGACGTTAATAGATCATATCTTGAAGTCGTACTTATAAAACTAAGGAACCAGGATAAGTGCACACTCGTGATAAATTATAAAAGACAACAAAAAATCTGGGGTACACTGAAAATATTGGCTAATTTTGATAAATTTGGGGCGCTAATTCCAAATAATAATTTTTTTTGTCTGCTCTTGTTTTTGAAATAACTTTTGAAAATAGATGAAAATTCATTTTAAATTTGTGCACTTTTTTGGCAAAGTTAATACTCATGACAAATATTTTGAAAAATAATGTTTTCACCCAATAATCCTCGTTCTAGAAGAGCGCGGGTAAATTTTACATTTGTGAAAAAAAATAATCGATTTTTTCCCTTAATCTGCATTAACGGGAATTTTAACGAATTTTTTAAGCAATTTTAAACTGTATTGAATTTTTGATATTTGCAAAAGCATAAGTCAAATCATTTCGCAGTCTTCAACAAAGATGTCAAATGAGTTAGAATTTTCCATATCAAATACACAGTGCCTTTCTTGAATAGTGTCAGTTGTAATCCTTTCTATTCCAATTTCTGAACATTGTAGAATTAGCTTTTTTTTCACAACGTTGCATCTATGGAACACAAACATCTAGACAAGATCTTAATTCAAGATTGAATGAAGGATAATTAGTTGATTCCAGATCAGCTTTTAGTTTTAATGTGGGTTTATTAGTTTATTAGTTATCATTGTTCGATTTTCCAGAAAAAAAAAGATCAATCTTGTAATTTTCACACGCCAAATCTCCAAAACAAGAGGTGACTGACAAAATCTGTCAAATACAACGAAAATTCTGTTCCCCTGTGTAGTATTCAGCATGAAAAAGTAGCTAATGATAAAAGTGTTTAGAGTGAATAACACAATTTAAATATATTTTAAATTGTGTTATTCACTCTAAACACTTTGATTATCTAATCATATCTAATCACGATTTAAAATATGAATTCACGATTAGGAAAATAATAAATATCCATTTTGAACTTAACAGAGTTTTTTTCATACCTGTAGTTAACGATTGAATTGAATTTGATAAAATGATGAAAATATTTAATTTTGTTTCAAACGTGCCAGCGACCAAAGTTACACATAAAATTACATCCAGATTCTTCCAGTTGTAAATATGAAAGTCTAAAAATGTTAATATTTGATGTTCACAACAACATATTTTACAAATGTTCAATTCGTCATCAAAAGCTAAAACTTAAAAATTTTATGTTGAGAAAATTGCTTTTTTTTTATTAATCAACAAGATATTTAAAAATTTCTGAAAAATATTGAAGGCACAAAGTAAATACAAAATTAGTAAACATCGCGCATTAAAATTAAGCTCTTAAGTTGCTTAAGTATCATTTTTGAACTTCAAGATTAATTGGAAAATCATGAATCTGTTCATGAAAAAAGGTTTAAAAGGGTTAAAATAGTTTAAATATGTGAAACGTATGTATATAAATTTTCAAATCAGGTTTTACAGTCTAAAAATTTCAAACTCTGAACATTTGTTCGCCGTCAATTGAAACCTTGAATCCCAAAGAAAAAAAGGTACAAAAACTGTTTAAGATTAATAGACTTCCCAGAAAATTAAGTTTTCAGAACACAAGCATTCAAAATTGAAAAACAAAGACAAACTTGTTTTAAGAAAATCCAAAAATCTAAAGAGTAGAACTATAAAATTCGGTAAATTGGTTTGGAAATTTTAACAAAATTTGTAGATGGAAAAGATGAGCTTTTTAAATTCAAAAAAAAAAATCAAAAGAAACGCCTACCATTTTGAAACCTTTTTTGCACAAATTAATAACCAGATCTAAGGAACAGCATTTTTAAATGGTTTGGAAAATTTTGGCGTCCTAAATTCATATCCTTTGTCTGAATTATTTCTGTTATTTCTGACATTACTAATGAAAGTAAAAAAAAGGTTTCATTTCATTCAACAAATTTGTTCAAGACTGCAAAACGATTTGATTCTACTTCCTTAAAAATTCTTTCAAATTCCCGTAATTTACAGATTGGTGAAAAGTAAATCAAAAAATTTTATAATTTTGTTCCCAGAAGTTAATATTACTTGCAATGTTGGAAAAAGTTATTCAGTGGTTAAAATAAAAATATCTAAATTAAGACCGAAATTTTTTAATGATTTTCAAGTTATTTTCAAAAGTTATTTCAAAAACAAAAGCTGATGGAAAAAAACAAATTCCATATTTAGATTTCTGACGCCCAAATTTATCAAAATTAGCTTATTATGTGCACTTCGAAAAACTGTTATTTTTGTGGCCTTTTGTAGTTTTTATAACCTTTTTGAATGTGGAGTTTAGTATTGAGAAGAATAAAAAACAAATAACAAATTTCGGGCTAAAATTGGTTTTTTGAAGAGTGTTTCAAATAAGCATAAAAAATGTTATGACGTAAACGATTTTTTTTAAGAATCAAAGTGACTAGTAATAAAGAAAAAGATACTAAGTTTAAGAAGTTTCTTGATTAATCTGTTCGCTCGCTAAACAACCAACATATGGCTACCAGCTTATGTTGGATAAGTATTTTATGAATGAATTTTAAAGTTTAAAAGGTCTGAGCTTGTTTAGTTTCGCTTCCTTAAAAACTCATTCTAAAGACAAGTAAGGGGTTTTCTCATTGTCGAGATTTGAGATTAAATACAAAAGTTTTGAAAAACTGCAATTAGAAAATTATAATTAAAAATAGGTTTTAATGTGTAAACTGTACAGTGTCATAAATATAAATGTTTTTGGCCTAGAATGTTATAAGTTTAAATTCCGCATGAGGCGAATCAACTTTTGGACGTATTGATTAACACTTATTTTTAAATACCTTTTTGTGTCAAGTAGTTTTTCGTTACTGCGGCAAATTCATTTCTGAAGTGAAAATTTTATTTATAAAAAGTCCTCATGATGGGGGGGGGGGGGGGGTTAAACCCCTAAAGACCCCCTCAACCCGTTTGCATGACTTTGGTTCTTTCGTAACTTGGAGTTGACACATCGCGAGAGGAAGGGATAATCTTATAAATAAAAATGGAGGCGTTTTCTTTGTAACACCATCAAAAAACATAAACGGACGGTCGGAATGCAGTGAAATTTGGTATAAGACGGTTTCTCGGGCCAGAGATGGTTTATATAGTAGTTTCTTTTTATGGATCCCATACAAAATGAACTGGAAATGGGACACAACTCCAACAACTTTTAGACGATTTTCACGAAAGCTTATTCACGAGCACGAAGAAATTAAAGATGTATAGATGAAGTTAAATATTTTCAAACGATTTATTAGGTAAAAGGTAAAACAAAGTTTACCGGGTCAGCTAGTAATATAAAATCAAAATTTTTAATAAATTAGCACAAGTTGGACAAAAACATGAATGCAATTTAATTGTATTAAAAAAATTATCTTTGGTTTTTTTTAATAAAATACTCTGAAGAATTTTATATTTGTTCCGGCTTTTTAGATTAAATAATACGTATCCAGCAATGCCATGTGCTTATTTCCGCCGTCAGCAAAGTAACATGATACATTTTTCCTGTGAAGAAAGTTTCGTTTTTTTCCAATTGTAGCCCTTACGATCATCAATTTTGTACAATGTACATCTGGTACAAAACTCAGATTTTTTTATCACTTTTTTGATTAAATTAAAACTGCTCGAATTCGAGAAATATATGAAACATCGAGCACCTTTACATCTTTGAAGTGCGTTTTCTCGAAACTTTCATTTAGGAACTTGCACCCCTCTGATCCCAAGCGTCTCAATTGTTTTCAAAAAATCAAAGTAAAACCAGGCCAAAATTAAAACTTCTTCCAGAACGAGCTCCCATCTGCTCAAATATGAATCAATTCGGAAAATCTAGAACAAAATAGAGTAGAATCTTTGTTATTCCTTCGATTTCCATTTTATAAAATAAAAAGTTATAAAAAAGGATAAACAAAGCACGTTTGGACTCCATTAAATTTAGTGAAAAATAATTTATGACTAGTGATCGCAACATTGACCTCCCCCCCGGTTCTGGTGCAAATTAACTAATTGCAGTGAATGAAAACAAAAAAAAAATACGCTTACCTTCAGGCAATCGCTCAACTATCCCGGGTCGATGCTTAATTTGTTCACATTTTGCCCCACACAGCCAGCATCAACTACAGTACACAAACTTATCCTCGGCAGCTCAGAGCTCCCCAGATTAATGGCGTTACTGGTACTAAATGATCCTAATAAATTAATAAACTGCACTGCAAACGCTAGATAAAAAAAACTAGACAATTGCTAGAAAAGCGCGTTCCACCCCTAGCAAGCAAGTGGACGGCTGCTAGATTTGTGATTGAATTGATTAATCAGCCCGCTCAGCTCGATAAATCAACGATACAAAGTGTGGCTAATCACGTTTCTTATCCAAAAGGGGGTTTGAGAGTTAGGGGTGTTTGGTTTTTTTTTCTTTTTCTCTGAGCAACACCATTGGGTCAGGAATGTTGGTTTATTTATGGTTCGAGTTCGACAATCTTTTCGATTGCTTTCCAGTCGGAAATCTTGGTTTGGACCCGGTAGAAAATGGTAATCAAACTTTATGTTCCGGACTCCGGCGGGGGTTCCATCAAGTATGCTTCCCTTTTTCCTGGCTGGCTAGTAGCCATCGAGTCAGTATAAATAAACATTTTCCTCGACGCGGCGGGGGAGTAACTTGATTTGCAGTTGGGACATTAACGAGCTAACTGACCATTTGATACATTCCCAGAAATGTTTGTGATTGAATTAATCAGACTTGCTGCAGACATGCATGCCCGCATGGGCGAGTTGCAGATAGCTAAATGTATGTAATTGCTGTCTCGTATGTGATCAGGTTGCATGGAAAGTGCTGATAAATCGATGGAAATTTCAACGGACAACTAATGACAGGCTGGTTCTGAACTTTGTGTTCCCGTCTTTGGTTGGTTCCAGCAATTTGAGAGTGCTTTTGGACGTTATTTTAACTTAAATAAAAAAGTTACATGACCGATCAATACGACCTTATGAACGTTCTCATAAGTTTTTGACGGTCGCCATTCAAAAAAGTTTCATGATCGGATTTAGTTCTAAGTGTCATGTCAGTGCTTTATATCTTGCCGTTAAGCTTAAATCTAAGGAAAAAACGAATCATTTAACAAGTAAAATAGCAAGGTATACACTATCGACCAAATATTAGTAACATCGATCCAGAAAGCATTCCGCAGAAAACAGATAATCTTTGTGATTCCGGGTTTCCTTACCCAGCAGGGGACTCGTTTAATTTGCCTCAATTGACATTTCTCATCGATTTTTCCATTTCCCATGAGCTCTTTGCATATCTGTTTCGCACTGTGCCCACATTCTATTTGGGAACATGCCTGTTCTAAAATTGCTTACACTTGTACATTAGTTTCTCAATTTTTCAACCACAGAGCAACCTGAAGCCTTCCTGTTGATTCTGTTTTGCTGATATTTTCATTATTATTATTATTGTTAGCATAAATCACCTTCTCCCCGTTCAACCGTTCCTGATGATCGGATTCTTCCATGAAGTTCAAACTCTGAAGCTAGCATAGAGAGATCCTTTTATGGGAATCTTTGAGACCCTGCCCCCTATCGAGCTGTTCTGTAGAACGACATATGAGCACAAACATTAGAAGGTTAGATTTTGCGGTACCGTCGAATGGAGTTATTCGCTAACATTGGAAACTGACAACTAAATCACAGTAAGTCTAGGGCCCAACCTTCAACAGAGCTTCAATTAACCTCAATCGTCGGTATCGGTCTTTTTTCAATTAAACTAAAAGGCAACTCTAGCACAGAACAACCGAGGGAACCG
The DNA here is from genome assembly GCF_029784155.1 of Uranotaenia lowii. Lineage (NCBI taxonomy): Eukaryota > Metazoa > Arthropoda > Insecta > Diptera > Culicidae > Uranotaenia > Uranotaenia lowii. Next base: position 157,930,400 of record NC_073691.1, on the reverse strand, counting down.
TTTTTTGAAAGTCACATTAGGAACAAAAAAATTACACAGTATAGAAATATCAACCCAACCCTACCCCACTTTAAGTAGGACCCAACTCAAGGACCGCAGCCTCGTTACGATCGCGTGTCGTTTATTTATGTATTTTTTTCTGTTTTTGGCTGATATCCATTTACTTCTTCTTTGGCTGCTTCTGGACTCTGATCAGCACAGAACCTTAAATGCCTACCGAGATGTTCTTCGGTTCGTTGAGACCCCATCGCGCCGTCCGGATCGAAACCTAACCTCAACGCCCGGGTTGATCGACGACGAGATTTTGCATTCTGGTTGATTTATTAATGGTCCCGGTGCATGTTTGAGGTGTATTTTGCGCTCAGTCACCACTTGCTGACTCCGCGGCTGGTGTCTTGGAGATAACGTCCACGTTCAAGCCTTTCCATACCTACTGAGTAATAGTTATTGGCGCTAAAGTTGCCAACCGAGGAAAATGGATGTGGTGATAGGTTTCACAGAATATCGATTAGAGCGTCACGCGAAATGTCACCTTTGAACCCCGGCTGTGTGAGCCAGATCTTGATTTGTGGACTTTTCCTCCCAGGCCGCAGCAGGATTCGATCATGTGGCATTATTCGTGCTGCGAGTGATGGCTGCTGACCTCAGGCAAAACTTTGTTGTGTCGGAATCTGGGTCCCACACTCTGAAAAAAATCGAAATTTTGGTTTTCTTATTAAGATTTGCATCGAAAAGTCAATAGCAACTTTTAAAACTAGTTCACTCGAAAATAAGTGAACTTTTTTTTTGGGCATGCAAGTAAAAGTTTATTTACATGACGGGAACTCCTTGAAGACACACAAATAGCGGATGGTCAGTCAGTACGGCAGTCAGGCAGTCAACTAGTCAATAAGTTGGTCAGTCAGTCAGTCAGGCAGGCAGTCAGGCAGTCAACTAGTCAATAAGTTAGTCAGTCAGTCAGTCAATCAGGCAGTCAGTCAGTCAGGCAGTCAGACAGTCTGGCAGTCAGGCAGTCAACTAGTCAATAAGTCAGTCAGTCAGTCAGTCAGTCAGACAGGCAGTCAGGCAACCAGGCAGTCAGTCAGTCAGGCAGTCAGTCAGTCAGTCAGTCAGTCAGTCAGTCAGTCAGTCAGTCAGTCAGTCAGTCAGTCAGTCAGTCAGTCAGTCAGTCAGTCAGTCAGTCAGTCAGTCAGTCAGTCAGTCAGTCAGTCAGTCAGTCAGTCAGTCAGTCAGGCAGTCAGGCAGTCAGGCAGTCAGGCAGTCAGGCAGTCAGGAAGTCAGACAGTCTGGCAGTCAGTCAGTCAACTAGTCAATAAGTCAGTCAGTAAGTCAGTCAGGCAGTCAGTCAGTCAGTCAGGCAGTCAGGCAATCAGGCAGTCAGTCAGTCAGGCAGTCAGGCAATCTGTCAGTCAGTCAGTCAGTCAGTCAGTCAGTTAGGCAGTTAGGCAGTCAGATGTCAGTCTGTCAATCTGTCAGGCAGGCAGTTAAGCAGTCAGGCAGTCAGTCAGTCAGTCAGTCAGTAAATCAATCAGTCAGTCAGTCAAGCAGTCAGGCAGTCTGTCAGTCAGGCAGCGAGTCATTCAGTCAGTCAGTCAGTCAGTCAGTCAGTCAGTCTGTCAAGCAGTCAGGCAGTCAGGCAGTCAGTCAGTCAGGCAGTCAGTCTGTCAGTCAGTCAGTCAGTCAGTTAGGCAGTCAGACGTCAGTCTGTCAGTCAGTCAGGCAGGCAGTCAGTAAGTCAGTCTGTCACGCAGTCAGACAGTCAGTCAGTAAGGCAGTCAGGCAGTTAGTCAGTCAGTCAGTCAGTCAGTCAGCCAGTCAGTCAGTCTGGCAGTCAGGCAGTCAGTCAGTCAGGCAGTCAGTAAATCACTCAGTCAGTCTGTCACGGAGTCAGTTAGTCAAGCAGTCAGGCAGTTAGTCAGTCAGTCAGTAAGTCAGTCAGTCTGGCAGTCAGGCAGTCAGGCAGTCAACTAGTCAATAAGTTAGTCAGTCAGGCAGTCAGGCAGTCAGTCAGTCAGTCAGTTAGGCAGTTAGGCAGTCAGACGTCAGTCAGACAGTCAATTAGTTAGTCAGTCAGTCAGTCAGTCAGGCAGTTAGGCAGTCAGGCAGTCAGTCAGTCTGTCAAGCAGTTAGGCAGTCAGTCAGGCAGTCAGTCTGTCAGGCAGTCAGGCAGTCAGGAAGTCAGGTAGGCTGTCAGGCAGTCATGCAGTCAATCAGTCAGGCAGTCAGTCTGTCAGTCAGTCAGTCAGTCAGTGAGTCAGTTAGGCAGTTAGGCAGTCAGACGTCAGTCTGTCAGTCAGTGAGGTAGGCAGTCAGGCAGCAAGTCAGTCAGTCAGTCAGTCAGTCGGTCAGTCAGTCAGTAAATCACAGTCAATTAGTTAGTCAGTCAGTCAGTCAGTCCGTCAGTCTGTCAAGCAGTTAGGCAGTCAGTCAGGCAGTAAGGCTGTCAGGCAGTCAGGCAGTCAGGCATTCAGGAAGTCAGGCAATCAGGTAGTCAGGCAGTCAGTCAGTCAGGCAGTCAATCAGTCAGGCAGTCAGTCTGTCAGTCAGTCAGTCCGTCAGTGAGTCAGTTAGGCAGTTAGGCAGTCAGACGTCAGTCTGTCAGTCAGTCAGGTAGGCTGTCAGGCAGTCAGTCAATCAGGCAGTCAAGCAGTCAGGCAATCAGGCAGTCATGCAGTCAATCAGTCAGGCAGTCAGTCTGTCAGTCAGTCAGTCAGTCAGTGAGTCAGTTAGGCAGTTAGGCTGTCAGACGTCAGTCAGTCAGTCAGTCATTCAGTCAGTCAAGCAGTCAGGTAGTCAGTCAGTCTGGCAGCCAGGCAGTCAGGCAGGCAGTCATTCAGTCAGCCAGTCAGTCAGCCAGTCAGTCAGTCAGTCTGTCAATCAGTTAGCCAGTCAGTCAGTCAGGGAGTCAAGCAGACAGTCAGTCAGGCAGTCAGACAGTCAGTCAGTCAGGCAATCAGGCAGTCAGTCAGTCGGTCAGTCAGTCTGTCAAGCAGTTAGGCAGTCAGGCAGTTAGGCAGTCAGGCAGTCAGTCAGTCCGTCAGTCTGTCAAGCAGTTAGGCAGTCAGTCGGGCAGTTAGGCTGTCAGGCAGTCAGGCAGTTAGGCAGTAAGGAATTCAGGCAATCAGGCAGTCAGGCAATCAGGCAGTCAGGCAGTCAGTCAGTCAGTCAGGCAGTCAGGCAGTCAGTCAGTCAGTCAGTCAGTCAAGCAGTCAGGCAGTCAGGCAGTCAGTCAATCAGTCATTCAGTCAGTCAAGCAGTCAGGCAGTCAGTCGGTCTGGCACCCAGGCAGTCAGGCAGTCAGTCATTCAGTCAGCCAGTCAGTCAGCCAGTCAGTCAGTCAGTCTGTCAATCAGTTAGCCAGTCAGTCAGTCAGGCAGTCAAGCAGACAGTCAGTCAGGCAGTCAGGCAGTTAGTCAGTCAGGCAGTCAGGCAGTCAGTCAGTCGGTCAGTCAGTCTGTCAAGCAGTTAGGCAGTCAGTCAGTTAGGCAGTCAGGCAGTTAGGCAGTCAGGCAGTCAGGCAATCAGGCAATCAGGCAGCGTCTAATTTTTACAGGTCGGATGCCTTGAAACCAACTCTGGCCGAAAACTTTTCACTTTTGAATGGGGCAAGTACATGCAAATTTTTCGCTTTTTCCATCACAAATGGCTATTTGAATCGAACCAACTAATCCGGTACGTTCCCCAATCCGATTTCAAACAGTGCCCTACACTAACTAATGATGCCATTCAACAAGTGCAGCGTTTCATAAATGAGAACCTCATTCAAAGCCTGTGCAGCCTCTGGCATTGGGGTCCAGAAAAAAAAAATGCAAAAGATATTTATCTTTCCCGCATGTTTTCCTCCGCTCGGCAAGAGCCAATTTTCAGGCTGCATAGAAAATCGTTTGGAATTTGCGAACAACAACACCAGAATCGCCCGTAAATCTTCGAATGCTACGCGCAATGGCATTTGAGCTAATTTAAATGGCGCGATATTAGCGGGTAAATGTAGCATTTTTATGAACCATTTTATCCAACGAGTTCGCTCTCTGGCACCGGTTATGAGTTTCTGCTAACACACGAGGAATCGCGAACCGTTCGATTTTTCCTAGTTGTCCGCCAGCTCTGGTGATCTTGATACGGATTACAGATATTTGCCCACAGTGACACGAGGTGGGAGCATAAAAAATGCTCATAAAGCGGATGCTGAAGCATACTGGTGTATGCTCTTACATTACGCAGGTTATAATAATCATCATCGCTAGCTAACCATTGGTGCATAACCAGTAGTTGTCATGATCGTTTTTATGCTCTGTTCATGTCAGAAGTGCACCAGCTTAAATTGACTAGCAAATAAGGATGCCAATTCCAACGACTTTCTATGGAAACCTTAAATTCTGTACTGGGAGTAGTTTATAAAACTTTTGAAACCTGGCGAATCTTATAAAACCTTAATAAAACTTTAAACCGATTTGGCTTACTATTTTGACGAAGCAAGTGTGAGTTCTGTATCAAGATAGTGTATGAAATGTGCATAGCAGTCTGGTCGATGTAATTAAACATTTACAATGATTTTTTTTCCAGGATATTTTCTGGAAGCACGAACTGGTGTTTACTAACTTTAATTTGACATTCCTCATAACCTCAGCCCATCCCATAAAAATGTCACTATGGGCGATGGGCGCGCTCGCAGTCCCGGTATACGATTTCTCGTGTGATAAACAGAGAGAGAAATAGCCTTCACTCCGATTTCACTCCGATTAGCTGTCATTCTTATGGAAATCTGTGTAAGAGTGAAGAGCAGGCTTTATTCTTTTTAGCAGGCCCAATCCCAATTGAAAGTCAACAAACCACCCGAATTACAGCACTGTCATTGGTTTCTCGTAACAGCCACTAGACGCGCTACTGTCATTTAAATGCCGCGACCAATTACTTGACAAACTAATCTTCATCACAGAAAATAAGTTTCGCCTTGACGTCCTCAAGTGAACATCTTTTCAGGTTCTTATTTTTTTCAAAAAAAAAAAAAAATAAATAAATAAAAATGTCACCATTACTTAACTTTTAACATTTCGCTGCCATTAAGTGGAACTTGTTTTCCAATTAAATCCCTCACATCATCGGCCAAACTCATTCAGCCCGGCCAGTTTCTGGTGTGATGTGTTGATAGGTGAAAACGAAAACAACAAACAGGTTCGGCTTTTTATAATAATCATAACAATAATCGACGGTAGTTTACTGACCGGCCGGAAGATCGTAAATTTGCCGATCAATTTATGTTTTTCGGTTTTTTCTCCTCACTCTTGCAGAGAAGAGCAAGACTGAAGCGAGAAAAAAAATCGCTGTCGATTGATTGGCGTGGAATGAAATTAAAAGCTCGAAGCTGTCCGGTTTATGCATATTTTCCTTTCTATTTTTTTATAAAAATGAAAAAAAATCTACATAAGGGAAAAAATAAGATCAAGTAGAAGATTGTGCAGTCCACCCCGTAACCTACGGCTTTAATTAGTCGAGGGACTCTAGTGCAGCTCCATGCAGCAGGATTGTGACGGTTTCCAAAAATGGGACCCAAAATTGTTGTTGATGGGATCGGCAGCAATCGAATCGAAAGTTTTCCGCTCCAAAGTGACAGATTGATGCGGCGATAAGATTGTTTTTTGCCCGATTCGATAATGAAAGTGAATTTTGTGGCTTTCGATTTTTAATTGTATTCATAACTCTGATGACATCATGAACCGGAATGAAAGAAGCTCATTTGTGAGGAAATGCACAAATAGTGGGTTTTGGGTGTTGGAAGAGTTGATTGCAACTTTGCAGATTTTTAAGATTTATGTACGCGCCTTGCGTATGCAAAAACTTCATTTCTTAAATTCTTAAATTAAGAAGATTTAACATTTCTAAGCATGGTATCGTTGGAATTTTTGGGTGTTCAGGCAGCAGTGAGTGATAGAGAATCTGAAAATGTTTTTCTTTTTTTTTTAATTAAGCTTGATTTTTATCAATTTTTTTCGATTATTTTTTTCTGTTAAGGTTAAGGGGAATGTGGCATGTTTCATAATTTTTAAATCAGTACTGGACTCCAAGGAACGTAAAACATGATTGCAAAAATTGATCAGTCCCTATTTTGACGGTTTTAACGAGTTTTTTTTATCGTAAAGGATACAAAACACCTTCATTATATTCAAAATGTTAGTAGGGTCAAGTAGGGTAATTATGAACCCGGGGTAGTTCCGAACAAGTGCCATACGCGCTGCTGTGGGGGATGAATGAACACAAAAATTTCCAAAAGTGGTAGTTTGATAGCTATAAGCTGTTTCCGATCTGTTTTCAAATCCTAATGATATCATTTCAGATGTTTTAAAAAACCTTTTACCTGTGAAACGGAAATCGTTTTCGACAATGTTCAATGTTTTGAACATCTGATCATAGGAAATCCAGCCGGAATGTTGATATCACCTGTTTTACATCCAAATTATGATGCTTTGTCTGGATTTTGAAGAAATTTTGAAAAATTTTATTCGCACTGATTCACAGATGAGTGTTCTTTCACTAATTACCCAAGCATTTCCAGACCCCTTTCCCCCTCCTCCCTCCTTGTAAGAAAATTCTTTCAAAACTACCCCCCCCCCCCCTCCTCCCCTTCTGCAAGATCTTAACATATTAAGGACCGTGAAAAAATCTTAGCCGGGAAACATCAACACTCGGCATTCTATATCAAATTTATTAAGTGTTAAGAATTTTTGAGAAATTGTTTTTTTTTTTTCTAAAAATGAGTTTTGGTTAAAGAAAAAAAGCTATGCCAGTTCTTTTCAGTCTTGAAAAAAAAATTGAACACAATTTTATCAAAATTGAAAATTGGATTTCTAAAGTTAATTTAGTGAATAAAACAGAAATTAAAATAAAAGATCAATCCATGACCATATTTAAAATCTTAATTTTATTTAAAAAATCAGTGATAAAAACCTGCTTTTTGTTGATAGAAAAAAGGCAGCCAAATGTTTTCTTAGATTAAGGTAAGGATAGTTTTACCGGTGATACCGAATCTGAAAACCTCTATCTCAGGAATAGTTCTCCCGAATACAGGTTGTACGTCCTTCCTAAACTAGTTTTTTTTTTTGGGTATTGATAAATAACAAGGTTAAAAACTGAACTAAGAGAAATGTTTAATTTGACTAAAAATAAAATTCACCATTTGTTTACAAAAAGTTTGCTGCGTGAGCTTTTATTCATAACCGCGTGAATTTTAACATTATTATGAACTTTAAATCTCTGTGGTCAACAGTAAAATATATGAAAATCTTTGATCAATTTTTTAAGTGAATAATTCCACAAAGCAAACATCAAAAAGATCAATTTTCCTGTATGTTTGGACACGTGCTGCTATTCAGAATATTAGAATTACAACAAATAATAGTTGTTTATTTGTTACATCCGGATAACAAAGATCCAAAATCTATTTTCTGGCAGTCTTATTTAAGTTTAAAAACTTAGATACTTTTTCCAATGTTAATTTGTTCTAATTTTTTTTTTTTAATTTGGTGCAAAATGAATGTTTTTGGCTGAAAATTTTCTCTTTCAGTTTGGTAAGGAAAACTTCTGCAGTACTTCAATTATTTTAAGGGAATAGAGCTACCACTATCTGAAGGCTTGATGTTTGCTGCGCATTTTAAACGGATGTGAAAAAATATCGAGTGACCTAACTCGCCTAAAATTTTACTCGTATGGAGCGGCCCTATCAAATAAAAATGTTATGCAACGACTTGAAGAAACGGAAAAAAGAAACCAACCAAAACGTAAAAGATGCAAAAAAGAAAATAATCTCTCGAAACGGAAGATAGAAAAAATCAATAAAAATACTAAATAGCTGTTTTTCTGTTGCTTAACATCTTCTTTTAGATAACATTTGTTCATTTTACAAGTTTTACACATGAATTGAATTGAGTTTTTATAAAACAACCCATTTTCTTAACTCTGCTAATTATTTTCATTATTTGGTGTTGAATTGAGCTTTTCTGACACCATATAGATCATATTGGACAAGTTTCGGGGTAAATTTGAACATAGTTCGGGGCAAGGCCGTGCGAACGGAGGGGGGGGAGTTTAGGGGTTTAACCCCTTCCACGGAGATGTTTTAAATCCAAGTTATCAGTACAAAAAATAAATTTATCGGGAAATCGCTTGATCCCAAAAGGTGTTTAAAAATAAGTGTTGACAAACATTTTAGAAAATGGGCTCGCCTCCGGCGTAATTTAGTCTTAGATCACTCTCTAGGCCTAAGACATTTCATTTTACGACTCTATATGACGTTCACTAACCTAATCAATTATAGATTTCGATTTGCAATTCAGTTATTCTTTTGTATTGAAACTCAAATCTTTATACACAAAATCCTTAACTCGTGTTTGGAACGGGGTTTTAACGGGTTTAAGTTGGTAACCATGTGACAGGTGTTGAGCACTCGCGATAGTCAACAGATTTAATTATATTAATAACAAAAACCTAGTTTCGCTGATTTTATAACACATCATTTTGATTATAGAAAAAAAGTCATCCCAAATTTTACGCTGGTATGAAATATTTCTCAAGAAACCAATTTTAGCCTCAATTGTATTCCGTGTTCACAATTTTCCTAGGTACAACGAATTTAAAAGCTTTTTTTGATTAATTTAGGTGCCTTGAATCGAAATATGCAATTAGGTATTTGACTAACAGCTTCGGTTTTTTAAATCACTTTTGAAATAATTAAAAATCATTTAAGAAATTTATTTTTTGACAAAACTTCAAAACATAAAATAAGAAAGGCTTCAAATCAATTATCTAGTTTCCTCAAGATCGCAAGTAATTTTCGTTTCGGCTGAAAAAGATTAAACAGTCTTCTACTTATTTCTTCTACTAATTTTATCTTAAAACCTGACCGAATCCGGGCATTTTATTTCAAAATTGTCGTTCAAAATCTGGACAATATCCGAGCAAATTTTGTCAAAACCTACTTATCAAAAATCAAGAAAAAAAACTTTCTCATTTTTTTCTAATCCAAATTTAACAGCAGATTTTGATTTGTATTTAAGTTTTTCAAAAAACCTTTCCTAAGTATATTTATGGAACTTGTTCAATTTTTTTCATAGTTTTCAAATAAATGAAATAAGTTCTCTGGTCAATCTTTTTTTAATTATTTCAAAATAATTTTTATAAGTTTCTTATTGTTTTTCAATTCTGAATTTTTGTGTTCTGAAGAATAGAAAAGAGTCATTCCATGTCATGTCAAGTGTGCACAGCAAAAACCTTATCGAAGATTCGCCAAACTTAACCGAAAGACTTTCTGAGGCCTACAAAACACATCCTCAATTTTTGAGAATGACCCCACTATTCGTTCCAGAACCCTCCCTTCTTTTGTTCAAGATTTTGAAAAATTCATCATTTTTGAAATACAATATCTCCGGACTGAAAAATCTTACCAAAATGACAAAATAAACGTTGTGTAGATTTTATTAAAATATATCAATTGATATTATTCATGTTTTGAAACAGTGACGTTTTAAACGTCAAAACAAAGCTCTAAAAATAAAACGTTATTTTTCGCAAGGAAAGTATATATATATTTTTTAAATTTTATGATGTCATTGTTTTTTTTTGAGAAAATTTCACGAAGAATCAACCAAAATCCCAATATTATATTTCTTGTTTTCGAGATATGAAAAAAAATTCGACAATTAATGCTCTCTAGTGAAACAACTGAGTGCTGCGAGTAGATAAAGGTTAGACAACTCAACTTAAATCTTTCACATTTCGTATACAAGGAAATTCCACACAGCTTTCTGTAAGCACGAAGATGACCGAGCCGAACAGGAGCTTTTATATTTGTTGATTTTTCTAATCCGTTCATTTCAGTTAAAGCTTTTAACACTGATAGAAAATCACAGTCAGTATCATTCGTGCTTTCAGAAAAATTGCAGCACTGCAAGGAATATAATATTGGGATTTTGAATGGATCTTACGTAAAATTTTCTCAAAAAACAATGAAATAATATAATTCAAGAAAAAAAAACTTTCCTTTTGAAAAAAAAAACGTTTTATTTATAGAGCTGTGTTTTGACGTTTAAAACGTCACTAATTTAAAAAATTAATAACATCAACTGATAGATTTTAATAAAATCTAAACAACGCATATTTTTTCATTTTGGTATGATTTTTCAGTCCGGAGATATTGTATTTCAAAAATGATGATTTTTTCAAATTCTGGCAAAAAAAGGAAGGGTCCTGGCACAAGAGGTGGGCGGATCATTCTCAAAAATTGAGGATTTATTTTGTAGGCCTCAGAAAGTCTTTCGGCCAAGTTTTGCGAATCTTCGATAAGATTTTTTTTTTCGCTGTGCACACTTGACATGGAATGACCCAAAAACATAGTTCTACTTTCTGTTTGACCCAATATTTCAATTGACGGCTACAAAATATTTCGAAATGCATTTTTTCAATTTTCATCAGTATCTTATTGATCATTCAAGAAATCACCCATTTTCCAACCTTTACTTTGGCAGAAGATGTTGTCAATGATGAATTGAACAAGATGTTTTATAAATATATAAAGTTATTATTGTGTACTTCAAAAAAAGAAACTTTCAGTCTGATAACTGGAAGAATTTGAATATTAAAAAAAAAAAGATTTTATATCTGATTTTCATTACTGGGAAACTATAAATAATATAGATATTTTTCTTCGTATCAAATTAAATTTATTCATCAAGTAGGTATATGTTTGGAATAAATTCTCTCAAGTTCAAAATGGATTTTTTTTCCTTAATCCTGATTTTACAATTCAAATCGTGAATAAATATTTCTTAAAGTTCAAAATAACACAGGGGAATTTTTAAATCAAGCCCTGAATTGAAAATTAAGAAAATGGAATGTCGATTAAGACAATATATTATCGTTTTGCTGAATAATTTAAATCATGATTAATTTTTTACCTGGTCTGAATTTTTTTAATTCGTTTTTAGATTCTTTTTGAATCTGGGTGATTTTTTAATTGTATTTCTATGAATCTTATGTCCGAAACAATAAATTCTGGTTTTAATCAAAATCGCTTTCGTTTTCTGTGTTTTCGGAAAAAAAATTGGCTTCTAAGTATTTATTTTTAAGCAAATTTCTAGTTCAGGATAAGGAACATAATTTTAAACACAATATTGATGACTTGCCTGAGAGAGGAATGATTCAAAACCTTGAAAATCTGGATTCTGAATTTTGAAACCACCAGCACCACCCCGCCCCCCCTAAGCGGGTCCTTCGCACGGGCCTGATTCGGGGTAATTATGAACAGGTTTTGGGGTAATTTTGAACATAATTTTTTAAGTAAAAAATCACCATACACTGCTTACTATGGATAAATGTAACGTACAACTACTGTTACTTTTCAAAAAAAAATTATACCAAGTTCGTAATCCGTGTTCATAACTACCCCCTAGAAAGTGGGGTAATTATGAACAGACGTCTCAAGGAAGTGGGTTGCGACCAAAACAAAATTGCTCTACAGAATGATGAAGAGCACAGAAACTTTTTTTTTTTTTGACAGCTTTTCAGAATTTATGATAAGAAATAAACGTATGGTGGCTGTAAGTGTGCCAAATGAAGAAATTATGTTCATAATTACCCCACCTAGCCCTTATTTATAAACAAAGACAGCTCGTGTGTTAATGCCGAATAACAAGTAAAATCGACAGATGGACCATGATGCTGCATAAATTTTTCAACATTAGGGGAGAATGAGGATACTTGATTCCTGGGGATACTTGATTCCTTAGCTATATCTCGAAACTGGAATGTCTTGCAAAGATCAAATGTTCTAGAAAAATGTGCCAAAATGAGCAAAATAACAATGCTTGCAGTTTAAATTTTTAACAAAATAATTGTTTGAGTAATTGAACTTTGTTTGAAAAATTTCACAAAATGTAACTTGAAGATCTTTTTTCATCAATTTAAAATGTAAGGATACATGGGAAAATTATGAAAAAAAATATTTGTTCCAATGTATCAATCGTTCGAGCGTAAAATGAACTTCATAATGCCATATTTTCAAAGCAATGGAAAACTCTCGACTTTTTTTTCAGAAAAAGTGTTCTTAAATGTTGATTAAGGGTACAATTGATCCCCTAGAGTTGTGTACAATTGATCACCTTTCAAAACGGCATATTTTTCTTCTGAATTGATCGTTATGATTACTGATTACGAATAACTAATATTTATTCAAAAACTAATATTTATCAAACAATTGTCTGAAGAAAAGAGCAAAAATAATTAATTTTCTCTTAATAATAAAAAAAATAGCGCCTTTAAGTATGCAATGTTATTAGCGTTGAGACAAAGTTATAGAATTTTCTTCTTATGTCTGCTATAAATTATAAAATGAGAACAAACATGACCAAAATAGTCAATTAACATTCTATCTTGGGGTTTTGTTTGATTTTTATACAAGGATTAGGGCTTCCTGAATAAAAGATCAAGTCTCCTTCAATAGAGGATCAAGTCTCCCCTAACTTCAGAAAAATCGCAATTTTTTTTACTCCCACGAAAATGCTTCTAGTTCATCAACGGGTTCAAGTATCGTTCTAGTTTTTGGAGCATAGAAACTTGAAGTTTCAAGCTATCAGAAAATGTCAAAGACGGCGAGTTGCTAAATTTTTCCAAAAAGATATGGTGAAAATAAGAAAAGGGGATCAAGTATCCCCACCCTCCCCTTCTTGTAAAATTTTAACTACAAAAAAAATTGCCTTCATTCCCTTTGATTTTTTTCCTTTAAACTTTACCATTTGATTTTTAGCCTTTGGCCCTAGACTGACTTACTCATGGAAAACGCTCCTATTTTTTAATTATCAAAAATTTATCTCAAAAAACAACAAAAACTACACCAAAACTATACATTTACTCAGAAAACAAATTGAACTGTCACATAAATCCACCTGCTGCTTCTAAACGCTTCGATAACATCAGGAAGGGTGTTTGTTTGCAAGCCTTCGAAAAAATAGATAGTTAAAGATTTGGAAATAACATTCCTACTTACATTTGAAATTTTCAAAAACAAACAAAGTTTTTCTCAATTTGTAGGTTTTTGAACGTAGAAATATTTTTTAAGATATTTCAACTTTATCCTTAGTTATTGATGATTATGTGGAAAAATTTCATGTTGATCAAAGCTTTTCCTGAAATCAATGTTACTTCCTCAAAGAGGAAGCATTTTATGACTGGAATTTATGCAAAACTTGGTATTTGGTCTACTAACATCCGAATAAACGTACATTTTGTGGTGAAAGGATACGTTAAGTGACTAATGATTGTGGGGAGACTGTATATCACAAGTCACCGAGTAACATATAGTATTTTTGTCACGTTTTAGAGTAGGGCTAGGTGGGGTAATTATGAACAAAATTACTCAGTTTTTCATACTAGCAGCTCAACCAAGTTGCTCTTCAATGTTGAAATCCTGGAAAGTATCCAAAAATGAATGACTGGTTGCCTTCTTAATTTTAAGATTTTTTTTATAATTTTTAAGTTGCAGCTTGTGGGCGTAAAACGCTTGTTCATAATTACCCCGTTTGTTCATAATTACCCCCTTGTCTATGGGGTAATTATGAACACTGTAACGATTCTTGTTTTGGGATGACTTTTGATATTGGCTTTATTCCTAGATTGAAACCACATCTAAACAGTGCATTCTAGTGAGATTTGTTGATTTTTTAAATTTACTGTTTTTTTTTTTTTTTTTTTTTTTTTTTTTTTTTTTTTTTTTTTTTTTTTTTTTTTTTTTTTTTTTTTTTTTTTTTGTTTCGATTATAGTCGTTTTACCATCTTTATGGCATTCGCGACTTTATCAACGTTGCAGTTGGCGGATCGTTATTGAAAAACTTATCCGGTACAACTGTGTTCGATGTTTGCTCTTGGGCTCGAACTCGCGGACATCTGCTCAGGAGACAACAGACTTGCCAACTGAGCTATATCACAAACCCTCTAAATTTACTGTTGAGAAGTTACAGGATATTTGAAGTTTTTCATAGCTGGGAGGCATCATTTCATATAATCACAGATCCACAATCCTAAAAAATATGTAAAGTAATGTTTTAGGCTTATTTTCAAGATTTGAATGGTTATCGTAATTTTGAAGGTAAAAAGTAAATTTTAATCATAAACCAATGCTGAGAAAACACGTGTTCATAATTACCCCGTATCTTGAAAAGTATGGGGTAAATATGAACACTTCTTTGTGCGTGGGTGGAAATTTTTTTCAACGTTAAATCATATCACACCTAATAGAGCATCAATTACTAAATGTAAAACTTCCAAAAACAACATTTTATCTCCATTCACATTGATGAGGGAGTCAATTAATAAGACACGTCTGACAACGGTTTTCGTTTCTCAGAGACATACATTTTGTTAATAATTGTAACTACAAAATTTATACAGTTAGGTTTGCAAGTTATAACTGTAACTTATCAATAGAATGACAGACTATCACATTTGATCAGTTTTGAGACCCTACTATGACCCTAACGGCGCTTACGGTGTTTGTTCGGAATTACCCCTTGTTCATAATTACCCCACTTAGCCCTAATTGAGAGAAAAATTAAATAAACTAAAATTTGTTTATGCCCACCTTCGAACTAAAGCTCCTCCTACTTCTAAACGTGTCGTCACAATTTGGTTTCGAGAGCCCGTCTCTCGAACTTGGTTTCAACTTTATGGTAGAAAATATTATAACAGCTTCTAAGTACTTATCCAGAATTTTGAAGCGGCCAAGTCTGGTCAGGGCAATCGGCGCAAATTAGGGTCAAGTGATATTCTTTCTCTCCAGAAGCTGAAATTGACTTTGCAAATAATGTCTCGTCTCGATGACACGCTTTTCATGACTTCGGTAAAAGATTAATTCTGCCAAGAGCAGTCGATAGTAACGGTCACCATAAGGAAAAACTCGATTCAGCGCGTTGTTTGTTTGGTCCTCAAAACATTACGCATTCAATCGATTTTTTTTTAATGAATCCATATCCAAATACATTAGAATCACTTTGCTTCCACCCGCCTTTTCTCAGTTCTAATCGTCCATAAAATCAATGCTCCAAATTGGGCATGCATTAAATTAGCATATTAATTAAGTCATTTTCGTGACGATGCTGGTTCAAACAGCTTATATCTGATTTTTTTCTGTCTCGTTCCGATTCAACGAATCAAAGCATCGTCACTCCAAAGCGTTGGTGAAGCAAACCAAGTGTAGGGGTACCTGACCAGATTAGCTACGCGCCGCCGATCCATTCTCTTTGGCCAGTGAGCCAGCTCTCGTCGATTCTTGGTCCGAAAGAAGCCCGATTGAAGGTTAACCAGCACATCGTCTCACACACGGCTCCCGATTTGGACAGGATCGGTTTTGGAAGTTATTCAGCTCGCTCATTGATCGATCAAGTGACTAAACCCCGTTCCAAAGGCACTTTCCGCTAGAGATCGAGCTCGGTTAAGCCCTTTTTTGAACGAGAGCAAGCGATTCGACTAAGCGGAAACCGCTAGATCTAATCAGTACAACTTGATCTGGATTGTGTACCCTGGATTATTGCGCGATTGCGCGCAACATATTAAAGCTTGTTTTACATGGGTAGGCGTTTTGTGCCGATTGAATTCTTCGCCCCATCCAGTGACACTAATTTAGGGCAGAAAAATTGAGCACTGATTTTTTTAACGAACGGTTTATCCATTCTAAGTTTATAGGTATTCTAGCATTTCCAAAATTCTTGGAAATCATGCATAGTCCCCTATAGTCCCTGTGGCTTAGACCAGGGATTGGGTTGTTCTTGGTAGCCCCTTCTGGGTTGACCTGTTCCTCCGGAATCCGGTATTAGCAGCAGAAGATTTCTACTGCCACGAGCAGAACCAAAATATTGTTTGTTTTGGTTCCCCTTGCTATGTCCAACTCGCAGTTGGTGATTGCTGAGAATGATGATGACAGTACAAATGTTAACGTCATAGCACGGTTAAGTGAGACAACTCAAACTAGGTTCGTGGTGACACAGCAGTGTTGCCTGAGATTCTGAGTAGTAGTACAAAATTACTCATTGAGAAATGAGTACGTTCCCGGTTAGGGAATTTCAAAAATGGAAAGTGACGGATAGCTATCGCTTTTGTAATGGATAGTTATTTATGGACTTGACAACCAAACTTGAATCAAGATAACTTAGGGAAGAATGCCACAATGTGGTAAATTTCTTGTAAAAAAAATAAGATAATTCTATTCCACCTCTGAAACCAGCGTTGAATTTATTTCAACAGTTTTTAAATTGCGTGATTACTATCCTGTTAACTCAGAAATGAGAGGATTATTTAAAAGTTTCATACAAAGTTTCATATAGGTTTTATATTGTACTAAACAGTGTTCCGAAAATCACTCAATTCTCATGAGAGACACTGAAACATTTTCAACAGCGAAAACAAAACCTAAATTGTCGGTTGGTTTATCTCCCAGCGGGGCAAAGATTGTGTTTGACAGCGCTGCTCCGAGAATCAAAGAAATAAAATTTGAAAGAGAGACGTTTCTTCTCCAGTTGGAATTCTCAACTGACTGAGGAGCTACCTGATTTTCAGTTTCCTCTTTCAGTCAATAACATTTCTTGCTCAATCACTCACTCACTCACTCGTTTACTGATCGATGATCGAATGCTGCCTGCCTGATACATCTTGCTTTGTTGTTGCTGTTGTTGGGGAGGATCAAAATAGCCATTCAAACACGCAGGCAGTACGTATGAACATATGTTTCTGCCGCTTTGCCAGCAAGTACGCAGGCAGTATGAACCGATGCAAGGCCGCATTGATTGAGTTTGAGTGAGTGAGTGAGTGGATTTTCGAATTGGATCTTGTATCAGTAAGTGTCTCAATCACTTCTGATACACCAGGTAGTGAGCTTGAGAGATCGACTTAGATGCGAATCCGCTCTCGTTTTTGAATTTTGTTTACATTGACTTCGCATTGTCGCTCTGCCGATTCTCTAAGGAACAACAGGCAGCAGCAATCGGCTTTGAATGTTTCCAACTAGAAACCTATCATGAGCGTTTCTTCTGAGTGATTTTCGGAACACTGGTACTAAACATTCTATAGGTTAGATGCCACTCACGTTTTACCAAAAACATTTTTGTATGACTGGCCAGAAAGAGTGTTTGACGCTGCTTATCAAATTTATTAGTTTTTTTATCATAGAAATGGTTGCTGTAAATTCAATTCAGTAAATGCTGTTTGTTTCAAGTATCATAATTGTAATTTTTTTCATTTCTCTTTTATTTCAGGTAAGGACGTTAAAATGATCAATAGTAGTGAGTAAAGATACAAAAGGGGAGTTCTCAATCCTACATTTGACTCAACGGTTTTATAGACAGTACCCGTAACAAACTTATTGATTTTCCATTTCAACACCAACTAATTGTGTATGTTTTCTAAACCGCAAAAACATAAACTTCAATTAGTCACATCGATCCAGCTAAGGGCCCAGAGCAAGCGCCCATTGACTAAGTAATATCGCTTATCAGGTTTCGATTGCTTGCTATTACATATTCACCAATAGGTATTACGCTAAGCGGTATGCCGCCAGGCCACTTTCCGCAATCAACTCTGGCGCTCTGGCTTACTCTATAAAACAACTTAATTAGCGTCACCCCAATCAACCGGATCACCACACCGAGGGCCTTCAGGCCTTCCACGATTTCCACCTCGGATCAGTTGCAGTGGAACGAAAAGGAAAGTTCCATTAAACCCGGAAATTGCCCGGTCGAGCCCTCGAGACGCGTCGTGCTCAAAACCTTAACCGCATCGATTGCTTTCCCGTGATTTGTGTTATTGACTAGAACTGACAAAGAGTGAAAAACATAAGGCGAAATGGCCTCAAGACACGTTCACGTCACAGCAACACCCATTTCACAACCATCTGGGCCAGTGGTTTTTGTATCGAAATCTGGAGGGAAACCATCTTAGAATTTTAACGTGAACTAGCGTTTGCATTTGTTTCAGTACAATTTAAACGTTTTTTTTCATTTGCTTAAACGTTGGTTGATTCGACATTTCAATGACGAATAAATTTAAATGAATTTATTCTCGTCACGTTCAGCAAAAGGTAAATTTACTATACAGTTAGTTAACATCAATTTCGCATCCAACTATAAATATAATGAACTCAACTACAAACTGATGATTGACTATACACAAATTATATTCATGCATTCAACTGTAACGTTGTAATTGATTCAACTGTATATATGGCTGATTCAACAACAATTGTAGAATTGATTTTAGGCATTCAACTATAAATATATTTTATTCAACTACTAAATGCTGATTGACCTTTGGGAAGAGTAGGCTGCGTCTGTAAACGACAGTTGTGAATTTTTTTTGCTGCTAATTTTAACTCCTGGAAAAAATATATGTACTTTAAAGTTGATTTGTTTTGTGTTGAAAAATGGTTAGAAGATTGATGCTCTGCGTTTGCATCGTGTTGATTCTTGATAAGTTGATGTTTTGAGGTGTACAAGCATTATTTACTACCAAAATTGGTGGATGATGTCTACTGGCCGCTGCAACAGCTGGAGCCGGTGCCAGAGCTGATTGGAAATGACGAAGAACCTTGTACTGAGAGCATCGAGCGTCTACACATAACGACCGATGAATCATAAAAAAAAGCTCAAGGAAAAGTACATTTCCAGGAACGAACAAATTTGGGGTACAAAGTGAAAAGTGACGAATGGGATTTTACCGGAGTAGGAGATCAGGATTCACCGGTTCAAAAATTCCGATGGAAGAGATCAGCGTCCCAGACCTGCCTGGATAAGCGTCAACCTAAGAAGTTTCTGGTGAGATCAATCCATTTTTTTTTTTTGTTTTTATTTCTGATTTCAACTGTACATTTTAAACATTATCACTTTAAACTCTGATCCTACATAATCATAAGAAGCGTTTGGCAGGGAACTCCACGCTTCATCTCTCCCTTGTTCCTGTGTCTTTTGCGTTTTCATCACATGGTTGGCCTGGCCGTAGTAGTATCTGCAATGCATGTTCTATGTATCAGATACTATGTTGAAAAGAAAAATGAGGAACGCAAGTTTTTCATTTTCCAGGATGCATACAAGTTTTGGCCATGTTGGTGTTAGAAGAAGAAGAAGAAGACTACTAAATGCTGATTGACCTTACACAATCAACTATGAATATGATAGAATCAACTGTAATGATATAATTGATTCAATTTTTTATACGATAGATTCAATTACATTTGTATTACTGATTTAAGCCTTTCAAGTATCAGAATAATAGATTCAACTATACATTCCTGGTTAACGTCTCACATTTAACTATATTTACGATAGATTCAATTGTAGTGGTATAATTGATTCAACTGTATTGATGATAAATTCAACTACAATTGTATGATTGATTTATGTTATGCAATTATATACAAAATAGATTCAACTATACATTTCTGGTTGAACTCTAACATCTTATATATAAAAATGGAAGCGTAAATATGTACGTACACGATTTACCCATGCAGGATTCATCCGATTTGTATGCAATTTTTTTTAGTTATGTTCGTTTTTGCGTTTAGCAGAACACAACGGAAAGATAATTTTGAACATGTTTTGAAATTGATAATGTATTTTAGTATTTATTCGCATACATATACTGTGTCAAAAATTCATTCAAAACTAACTTTATGCAATTTTTCATGGAAAAATTTTCAATGGGCTATTTTTCAGCGTTTTTTCCGTGATACCATTTGAGTTGAGACAGGAGTTATATGAAAAAAAAACCTGGAACGAAGCGATGTTTGTCTTCCCATTTGATTTTACTTTGCTTTCTGTAGCAAGCGAAAGGTTGTTTTTCATTTCACGTTCTGGCCCGCTAATATTAGGTCAAACCTCCGGCACCAGTGCTTCTTTCTCCTTTCAGGTATAGCGTTCCGACATTCTGCATTGTTGGTGTGAAAAATTGTGTTTAGTTCCCGACAAAGCTTGCTGCACTTTGAACAATCTACAACACCTTCAGCAACTTGTCGAAAGAGCCACGGATTTGAACGTGCCGAAGTCACATTTTCCACGGCAAGATTGCACCGCAACAATTAGGTCACACACATTTTGCTTCGAAGCCGTGCCACTACAAATAGGTTCCGACTCTGACTGACCGGGGTTGCTGTTGATGGGAGAAAAAGGTTCTAGCAAAAAATACGCCTTGCCTTTTATTACCGAGAACGGTAAACGAAAGGTAAAGTGTGCTTGCTTTTGATGCGCCACAGTAATTGCGCTTACAGTGGTAATCCGAGGCATTAGGTCAGCCGCCTTTTTTTTGCGACGGGCAGCAGAGCTTAGGCGGATTAGTTCATTGCTTTGAAGGAAAGGAAAAAAATAAATCGGCCATTAAGTTATTCCGACAAAAGGCATCAACGGTAACACCGAGAGAGTGTGCGCACTAGGGTGGTTTATAAAAGGGCCACCCTTAGATCTTACCGAAAGCTTAATGATGATCGCTGCCATTGAATTTATAACTTTCCAAACATAAATTCGAATTTTCGCTATATTGGTATTGGTGAAATATTCGTCGGAAAAGATGTCATTTAATTGAAACGTTTTTGTGATGCTAGATTCGATTCGCATCTCCTTAGAGTGCCTATAGTTTTGCCGTTAGACGTAATTCTACGTCAAAAGTTAATTTATTCAAATTGTTTTTTTAAGCCCAAACAAAAATTTCTAGAAAAAAAAAATTTCTGTTTTCTGTAAAACACTTGCTCTAATATACCTGCTACACTGAAATTTTTTTTTCCGGAAAATAGATATCCTCACTTTTTTTATAATGAAAAGTGATTTTTTATTTATATCTTCCATTCATGCATGCAAAATCTCGAAAAGTTCTCTACCATCGGCCTCTAAATACATCCGTCCTGTATAATCTATTACAAAGACAGGATCTTGTTCGTTTTCATCTCACTTTTTTCATTGTTGTATGTATGTATGTTGGTTTTCCAAGAAGTTTGTTAGCCACAAACCTTCCTTCACCGCATGGCACAGCGCTCCAATCTCAGCTTCGGTCGATGAGAGACAGACCGTCTGCTGACGTTTCGTTGACCACGAAATCAATTTCCCGAAGATCATGTATGCATAACCCGATACAGATCTTCGATCATCGGAATCGTTAGCGAAATCTGCGTCTGCATATCCGATGAGTATTTCCGGTTTCGCGTTTCCGCAGTATACCAACGCCGTATCGGTCGTACCTCGAAGGTATCGCAGAACACGCTTCAGGCCTTGCCAGTGCCTATCCGCCGGGCTGGCCTGGTATTTGCTCAGTGCGCTAACCGCTGCACAGATATCTGGCCTTGAAGATGTCGCCAGATATTGAAGACAACCGATCAATTCCTTGAACGGCTGCTCGGTGATGACCTCACCATCGTCCAGCTTCGTCCACCGAACGTTGGTGTAAAGCGGTGTGCCTACGGGTTTACGATTGGCCATACCAAATCGCTGCAAAACCTTCTCGACGTATCCTGATTGCGAAATTTCGATGATGCTCTTGCTGAAATCTCGCTTGATGGTCATTCCCAAGAAAGTCTTGACCTCCAGCAGATCCTTCATTTGGAATAACCTTCCAAGCTCGGTTTTTATCCAGATAACCTCTGATAAATCTTTGCCGGCAATCAGGATGTCGTCCACGTACAGGACGAGAATGAGTCCTCGCTTGGATCGGTAAACGCAGGAGTCACTCTCGGAACGAATCCAAGTTTTCGTATCTCGTCGTCGAATCGCTGATTTCAAGCACGACCCGCTTGTTTCAAGCCGTACAGGCTTTACTGCAACCGAACCACCTTCGATTTGCCAATGTCGTCGTTTGGCAACTGCATGAAGATAACCTCTTCTAAATTTCCGTTAAGAAATGCAGTTTTGACGTCCATCTGATGAACGACCATGTGGAGTTCGTTTGCCAACGCCAAGACTGTGCGAACACTCTCCATTTTGGCCACCGGAGCGAAGGTTTCCTAGTAGTCCAGTCCAGGTCTCTGAGAACACCCTTTTGCAACCAATCGTGCCTTGTAGCGACCGTCATCCTTTATGGTTAACACCCACTTCGATAGAATGGGTTTTTTATGACCTGGAGGTAAGCTGACCGCTTCCCAATTCTTGTTTTCTTCTAAGGCAACCATCTCCTCGTCAATGGCGGTCTTCCAGGACTCCCAGTCGTCTCGGCGTTTCAATTCGTAGATGTTTTTAGGTAGCTTCTCATCAATAACAGCGGCTACGTTGGCCACGTACCGTTGCGTTGAGTGACTTCTCGAGTTCGCTGACTTCGTCTCAGCGCTGGTTCCGGATCGACGGAATTTTGTACATCATCGTCGTCTTCATCGTCTGGGAATTCTGCACTGCTCTCATAGTCGCTTTTGCCGGGTTCATCCTCAATTGCACTGTTGCTCACAGTTTGAATGGGATCAACAGGCACATCGGCTAACCGCTCGGATGTAGGTTCGGGTGATGACACTTCGGCTAACCGCTCGACAGTGTTTTGTTGTTCTGGAATATTGGCTAACCGCTCAAATGTTGATTCTGGATCTGTTGAAATCTCGGGCTTCTCGACGGATGATGGGATTGACTCTACGTGGTTTTGTTCAGGCTCCATCCTGCTGGTTTCATCGAAGACTACGTTTCGATGGATTTCAATGGATCGACTCAACCCGTTCCAAAGCCTGAACCCGTTGTTTGCATAGCCCACGGAAACGAGTCGTTTGGATTTTGGATCGAGCTTTTGCCACTTTTCCTTCGGAATCTTTGCGTACGCTGGGCACCCGAAAATCCGAAGATTATTCAGCCAAACCACATTTCATAAGGAGTCTTGTTAACCACAAGACCCCGTGTTGGTGACCGGTTCGTCAGGTACGCAGCGCACAAGACCGCTTCGCCCCACATAGCATTCGATTGCTTGCTGCCATGGAGCATCGCCTTTGCCTTTTCCATCAGCGTTCGGTTGGCTCGTACGCTGACGCCGTTTTGTTGCGGAGTGTATGGGACCGTGAATACCATCTAAACTCCTTTCTCAGAACAATGTCGTTTAAAGTCGTTGCTGATGTATTCACGCCCGTTGTCACATCGCAGGTTGCACAACTTCTGACCGAAGTGTGCTGTAGCCATCGCCTCGTACTGTTTAAACCGCTTGAAGACCTCGCTCTTGTGCTTAAGCAGATACACTACCATGAAGTGGGTATAGCCGTCGATGAAGGTGACGAAATAGCGAAATCCGTCAAACGTCGGCACCTCCATGTACCCACAAACGTCGGAGTGCACAAGCTCGAGTGGTCTAACCTTTTCATTGTTGAATTTGTTGGCTGTATGTTTTCCTGTCATGCAGCTTTCGCAGACAGCTTGGTTTTGAATTTTGGCTGGTAAATGACAGATACCCTCTGCCATTTTTTCCCGAACCAACTGCTGTACTGACGCGAGACCAAGATGACCTAGCCTCATATGCCATTTTTGTGTCGTCGTATGGCTTCCAAGCAGCGCTTTCCGATGAGACTGACCAGACCACAGAAAATCAAGACAATACAAGCTGTCAACGATTTTTCCTTCAGCAAACACCTCCCCAGAATATTCGAACCGAACTTGGTTGCCAAGAAAAATCACCCTTTTCCCGTTCTCGGTGCATATTCGAACTGGGAGTAAATTCTCTACCAGTTCGGGTATAAAAAGAACGTTGTAGAGTATTATGGGTTTTATTGATTTTCCAGCTACGCTCTTCAGAACAACTTTGCCAGTTTTCTTCGCACGTAGACTCTCGCCAGATTTTCCCGTTTCAATAATGACGGGCTCGGCAAGGTCTCTGACGTCCTGGAGAAGTCCTTCATCCTGGACCATGTGCTGGGTAGCTCCGGAATCGACGACAAATCTGACCCTGCGCTCTTTTCGTTTGCTGGTAACCCCAGCAGTTGAGCGTCGAGCTTCAACAGCTACCATAATTTTTCCACGTCGGCCTTTACGTTGGGCTGGGCAACGATTTTTGTAGTGCCCCGGTTCGCCACACCCGAAGCAAATGATCTTTTTCGCCTTTCGGGCCTTCATCGCGGAGTTTGGTGCTGAATTCCTTGTCGGAAAGTCCCCTCGACTTTGGAATGCTAGCTCTGCGTCCAGGAACATTCTTTTCAGCTCCAGTATCGGTTTTGCGCAAAGGTCCGCAATCGGTAGAACGGTCAAAGCCCCTTTAACATGGTTGTAATCGTTTTAAACCGCCGAGATCAGCGCGTGGACCTTTTCTTCCGCCGGGATGTTCACACCCATGCGCTCAAGCTCCCGAACAATCAGGAATACGATCTCAAACAAATGACTCAACGATCTGATGTTCCTCCGGTGTTTGAGGTCATGGAGCCTGTCGCGCATCGCTATCTAAGAATAGGTGCCAACGCGCTGGTAGGTCTTCACCAAGATGTCCATGGCCTCCTTCGCATATCGTACCCCGATTATGCGGTTAAGGACGACGTTGTTGACTGCCATCACGATCTCGTCCAGTGCCTCGGAGTCTTCGTTTTTGCGCTTCCGGAGGGCTACCAGGCGCCGTTCTTCCTCTGCGGGCTCCTTCATTAGGATGGCGCAGTAGTCTTCCTCAGGGGTTCGCACCGTGGTGTGGATAAGGTGTTTAGCGACTAATCTGCGCTCAATCCTCCACTTCCATGCTGCGAAGGTCTCCTCCCGGCCGTGGAAAAGAAAGTCACGCATGCTACCCGCAGCGTGACTGGTGACGGCATCGAGAGCACCCCTCTCGGAAGACGGCCCTCCCCAGGCTGGGCAACTGGCGGAGTCGAGAGTAACCCTCTCGGAAACCGACCATTTCCGGGCTCGTTCCTTGGCTGCTGGTTCCTCCGAATTCCTGGTGGACCTCGTTTCCTTCTTCGGGAACTGGGCTTGGAACATCTTGGCTGACCACCTCGGACCTCGACTGATTTCTGGATGACCTCGGCTGACCTCTTCGGACCTTGGCTGACCTCTTGGGACCTTTGGATGACATCTTCGGACCTCTGGCTGGCTGGAATGCTCCTGGACTCACTAACCGCAAGTTTTCGAAGAATTTGTATAGAGTACCTCTCTATCGCTATCTCTTATTCCTCACCAGACGTGTCTGGGCCCATAACCTGTTGAATTCAATGCCTGCAGAATATTCTGAAAATAATTTCATAAGAATCGGTTTAGCAATTTTTGAAGGAAAAGTTATAACATCATTACACCACAGTTTTATATAATAGATGAAATATTCTTCAAAAAACCAATTTCAGCCTCTATTTTATTTTGTGTTTCTTGTTTTTCTCAATGCTAAACTCCACGTTCAAAAGACCACAAAATTCACTTTTCTTCGAGGTGAAAATAGTTTAAGAGCTTATTTTGACTTATTTTGATGCCCTGAAATATTTGAAAATAGGTTGAAGATTACCAAAGAAAATTTTGCACTTATATACCTGGCAAAACTTTTAAACATTAGGGGAGAAAAAGGATACTTGATTCCTGGGAATACTTGATTACTTAGCTATATCTTGGAACTGGAAAATCTTAAAAAGATCAAATGTCTTAGAAATATTTGCTTAATATAATAAAACAACAAATTTTGGATTTAAAAAAATGTTTAAAAATTTTATTTTTCGAGTAGTTTCTCTTTGTTTTGAAAATCTAACAAAATGTGACTTGAACATCTTTTTTTTGTCACCTCAAAATGTTTCAAACATGGAAAAATTAAAATTTAAAATATTTATTCCAATTTTAAGATTTATCCACAGATTAATAATCATCCAATAATTTCCCAATAAAAAGGACTAAAAAATGAGCTTTTATATACAAATTAGAAAATTGCGCCTTTAAGTATGCAATCAATAAAGGAATGCAATCAACTTGAAAAATTCTTTCTGTCTGACACTTATAATTTGTAAAATGAAAACTTATATAACCAAAAAAGTAAAAGGAACTCTTATCTTCAGATTTTGCATGATTTTTACCAATGCTTACTGCACCCTGATTGAAGGTTCAAGTCTCCTTTAACTTTCAAAGAATCTCGATTTTTTTAGTCCCACGTAAATTCTTCTGTATCTTTTATGGGTTCATGTTTCGATCTTACTTTTGCAGCATATAAACTTGAAGTTACACTCTGTCAAAAAATGTGAAAGACGGCGATCTGCAAAATTTTTCCAAAATGTTTTGATGAAAATATCATCATGACATGGGGATCATGTATCACCATTTCCCCTACAAAAACGAAACCGGATTTTTTTTACATTCCCCAAGGCCGCAAGTAATTTTGAATTCTGCGAGAAATGTTTCAGACATTTTCTTATTGTTCACTGTTTCTAATTATGTTAAATAATAGATTTTAAACAATCTTTCAAAGAGTGTTTAATGCATTGAATAAAAAATATGAACTTTTAAAGCAAAAAGCAAATTTGTTATATAAAAAAAACTTTTATTTTAAAAAAGTTTCTTCGAAAATAACTGAAAACTTGAATTTATGAAGAGTTCAATCACCGTGATTTCGTTTGTTTATGTAATTTATCGACCGTATCGGGGAAAGTTTTGTTCTGTATGTGTTTGTGTTCGTTTTTGAATAGTTAAACCAATAAATTTATTTGAAATATCTATGATAAGTTTGTCTACGTTTTTCAACTCTGAATTTTTGTGTTCTGAAAACAGAATCATTGTGGAAGAATTTTAATCTCTTACTTTGTGTTTTCAGGACTGAATATTTCAGGTGAAGGCGAATAAATATTATTAGCTTTAAATTAAATTATACCTGCCTTCCAATATTCATAAACGTTTCACTTATTTTTTATGATTTTAATAATCTTTGTTGAATCGATCATGATATTTAAATTAATGTATGCAAAATTCAATCATGGGTTAAGATTTGACTTGAATTCTGGTTTTATTCTTTTTTTTTTTTGTTTCGATTATAGTCGTTTTACCATCATTATGGCATTCGCGACTTTATCAACGTTGCAGTTGGCGGATCGTTATTGAAAAACTTATCCGGAACAACTGTGTTCGATGTTTACTCTTGGGCTCGAACTCGCAGACATCGGCTCAGGAGACAACAGACTTGCCAACTGAGCTATATCACAAGCCCTCTGGTTTTATTCGATATTCGCATTCGTTTCTGGTGTTCCAAAAAAATTGACTCTAAATATTGAAACAGGTTGAGCACCACTGATTTTCAGTGTGTGCTGCACTGCGAATTACAACCCAAAACACAAACACTTAAAACCCAAATCTGTAACAATTACAATTATTTTCTAATACGACATTTTAAAAACTTAAGGTAGCTTACATAATAACTCACGGGCTCGTTTTTCCTACTCTAACATCAAATGCACAACAATCATATCACAGCTGCTTGGACGGCACAGGGATATCACAGCTTTAATTTTCAGTATTGCCGTTGTATCCGGTGAACTGGCAACCCTGCCAAGCTTCACCGCTTCGACGGGCGTACCGCAGCTGCCCGGAGCACCTCCAACGACTTCCGGCTCGATCCGGTTGGCTCTCTCCACATCCGCAGCTTACTTTCGCAAAAAACGAGACTCGCAAAACCGAGATGGCGAATATCGAGTCCCGAAAAGCGATTGGCTCAGCTCTCAAAAACGACCCTGTTGACAAATAACCACTTTATGATTTTGGGAATCTTCCGTTTTGCAGTTTCGTCCCTCACCCAGAAGGGGCCGCCTGTGTGTTGCCAAGGAAAACTTCCACCGTCATTTGTGTGGTTAACGAGAAGGCGATATGCCTCTTGCTCACACCTGCAAAAATCATCTCTAAACGAATTCTTGTAAGACAACTGTATCGTGCACTCACCCTATGACGGCGTACTCTGAAGTGCCACTTCGTCTCCGTTGGTTCTGATTCCGTTTCGGTGCTTCGGTAATCTGTGGTCAGATGACAGTTTATTAGGCAAAGCCATCGAGAGGGAAGTATGTTTCCATTACCTTTTTCAGTCGCAGTGCAATGGCTTCCAGTATTTTCGGGCTTGTTTTTTGTTGCCGTCGAATCGCTCGCCGTCTGGGAATAAAACATATGGGTTTCTTTTCTATTCTGTGATTATTTGTCTCTGGTCTCACCTTCTGAAAATCTGCTGCTGATGCTCCTGCTGTTCCTTCCCAACAGCGATGACGAACTTTCGCAGGAGAGGAACGATTCGGGTCACAGTTGGAATGGCAAAATCTGGCGCTTAATTTGTTTCCTTACGTAGATGTTGTTTTGTTGATTCTTGTTTTCGTTTTTCATCCAACGTGTGCATTTGACATTTACACTCTCAGTTCTAAACGCTCATTCATTGGTAAGTTTTTGACTCACTCACTACACGCTCAAAACTTAATAGCTAGACAAACTTAATTATAATGCTACAATATTTTAGTTCAGAATAAAGATCATCATTTTGAATTATTTATTGATAACTAACCGGAAGTAAAATTGATTTAAAATTTTCATTCCGATTTGTTTTGAAACGTGTCAGAAAAATTTATTACTTTTTCGATGTGGGGGTTAGTGATCAGCCCTAAAATGGTGTTGGTATTTTGTCTATTTCTAGCTAAATTTCAAATTCAAATCCCCGCTCCCCCATGGACATGTCCTTCGCACGAGCTTGATATAGAGTATCAAATACAACAAACGAATTACATTTAAATTCCTTGGTAATTTTGATGCAAAAGTTCAATAAAAGAATGTCAAACATGTTGTAAGAATAAGATTCTAAAACTGATGTCGGAAAATCAACTTTAAAAAACGAACACACACAAATAGGATCCCAAGCTTATAGGATTTATTCAGAACAAAACTTCAATAAATCGAAATAATTATCGAAAAATACTTAAAACCTAAAACTTAACAGAGACATGATATATGTGAAACTCAGACGTATTTATAATTTCAATCACAGAACATTGGACTTCAGTGACTTCCAGGATAACATAAAATAAACAAATTTACGATATTTGTAAAAAAAATTAAAATAGCAGCGGAATATAATTTAAGATAAGTTTAAAGACTTTTATCATATTATGAATAAATTTTAGAATCAGACTCTACTAGAATAATGACCTGTGAGCTAGGATTCAAGAAAGTTTAAAATCCCGCCCACCCTAGTGTGCACACACACACTTCCAGATCAACCAGGTACTAGTTCCTAGTTTAAACATTTGGGTCGTACTGGCCACGATTTTCGTGGCCAAGAATCTCCTCCTGGATCGGAAGATTGAGTGTCGAGACCACTCAAAGCTGCTAACGAAAAAAAAAATCCAGCAACAGCAACCTCATAGCAAAGGGTCAAGATCAATCCGTTCGGTAGCGTGAAATGGGCAAAAAGAACTTTCCGAAAACTGTTCAATCTCACCGGGGGTGGAGCCACGACATCGGAGAGATAGAGACGATTCAATCCGTTCGTTGCCGGGATTACGACGTTAGATTCACGCTCATTATGCAATATCATGCTTTGACGTGGATGGCGGCCCCATTTTCGCCACTTGGCATAAAGCTAGGGAACTGACGGGGAGACAAGCTGCAAGAAGGCGATAAATAGTGCTAAAGGGTACCCCCGATTTGGCTTAAAGCGCCCAATAAGTGTTACAACCGTGAAAGCGAGTGGCAGGGAGAAAAACTCAAAGCGGCGAACTTCATGATAAGTTAATATCATTCTAGGGCAATCTCTCAATGGTATGAACCTTTTATCCCCTTTCCCCGAACGATAGATTGATCTAACGGGGTTTCGTGAAGATCAGCTGTTGCATCCATGAACTTTTCTCGGAGGGAAACCGTTAATTTGTGATGTTTTACCTCAGGAAGAACGCGCCCTATGAACTGGGTTCAAAGGTTGAGTATGATATGCTGGTTCACGGGAATCTTGAAAACTGCACGAGTGAACTGATCCAACACTCCTATTTCGACTGTAGTACCAGATGTAGAATTCTTTTTTGTTATTATAATTGACATAAGAAGACTCACGGAAGTCGAACAAACAGCAATGTCGTATTTGGCTTTGTTCGAATTTCTTCGTAAATTCCAATACATCAGAGCTTGGATCAGTGTATTCCCAATCAGTACACTACATATATACACGATTTCACGTAGTTCATGTAGAGTATTTAGTTGCCAAAGCCCTTGGGATGTATAGATCTTTCTTATTCCATTTTTAATATCCTCAAAACATCAACTATCTTAATGTTTACCACAAGATATGTTAAAATATTAAAAGAAATCAATTCACCCCGATCGATTCCATAATTGTGGGACAAAAACTATCACGCTCGATCGATGTTTCTGTTGAGGATGAAAAATATAAACATCAACAATCCCTCCCCAGTTTGCCAATCTTATCAGATCGGTGATGGTCCGTTATAATGACTTCATTAGTCCGCCTTGCCTGGGAATGACTTTCGACGAAGACGGGTTATTGGATAATCTGCCCGGTGGGCTTTTTCATTCGTTATGTTGCGTTTTTTTCTCAGCAACAGCTAGTTGTATGTCATCCATGTTGTCGATGCACCGGAACATGATGTCGCAACCGGTCGGAATATGTAATGAAACTGTGTTTCAGCAACGTGGTGATTTTTTTTATAGAAACTGATAAAAATTAAATAGAAAAAAACTGAATGAGTTGATAGATGCAGAAAGAATCGCAAGGCATTTGAGTGGCCAAATGTCTTTAATTGAACAAAAAAAACAGAAAACATCAAATTTAGGATGTTCTTTACCAGGGTGGCCCTTAGCTATATGGAAGTTTTTAAAAGCCACTATTTGACTGCTACCACCTCTCGATATTGATCAAATTATCAAGATAACAAACTGTGCAAAATTACACCTTGGTAGGACTTCTTGAAGGCCACCCTCAAACGCCTTGAAGCTGGTAAATGTATTAAAAAAAACTCTAAAGTGTTCATAAAAAGAATTATAATTAATTCTGGCTTCACTGTAAAAATCTTAAAACATCATTAAAGTTAAGATTTTAAGCCTACGAACACCTATTCAGAAGACAAAAGTAGTTTTTTATTTACAGAAAAATGTTACAAAAATAATGTTCAAATTTTCACAGATGTTTTGTATGGGGAGGTATGAAAAATACAAAAAAAAAAAAACAAAACAAAACTTTCTGCAACATTTTTGCTTTGTTTTAATTTTTCATCTATCTCGGAATCAAAGCCGTGCAAACGAGGGGTGGTTATTTAGGGATTCAACTCCTCCCCTCCTCCCTGGATTTTTTAAATCAAATTTTCAGTTCATGAAATGAAACTACCACAGTATTTAATAGAAAATCCCATACGATAAATAAAAATATGTCATTGAAAATGGTAATCAATTAATTTATTATGGTGAATTTTGAAACCATTTGAAATTATAATAAAACTAAAGTATAAATCTTGATTTTCAAAACCCTTAGTTTTTTCTTAAGAGGGGTTATTCCTAAATTTATTCATGAAATTCTATTGAAACGTATGGCAACGTTATAGCCATGTGCCCTAACAATCCCTTTAATAAATAAAAAAAAATGTCTTGAAACATTTTCTGCAGATACAAAACATTCAAACATTCAACCCAATTCCAGTTTCGACTTTTCATTTATGTTTTTTGTTCTTCCAAATGCTCTATTTTACATTTTTAAGGGTTTGATATAATATCAACCTAATTTTATGAATTACTAGCTGACCCGGTGTGCTTTGCTGCACCTTCCAATCATTAATGAAATTGGTGATAGTTTTTATTTAGCTTTTCATTAATTTGAACAACATTTGAAACTCAATTTTAAATTATTAAGATGTTCCCGTAAACTGGGGGAACATTTTCAAGCAACCAAAAATCCCATATCTACATAAACTCGTGCCTCCAAAGTTCAAATTTTGCTGAACAATGTGAGCATGAAAGTAACAAAGGGTCCCTCAAATAGCCTTCTATGGACTTGAAGTTCCAAAAAGTTCCTCAAATAGTTTTTTTTTGTGACATGTAAATCGCATCCACACAGTATAAAAGTTACAAATTCGGTCTCAAATAGTCTTCTGTGAACTTCAAGTTCCTCAAATAGTCTTTTGTGAACTTCAAGTTCCAAAAAGTTCCTCAAATAGCCTTTTTTCAGACATGTCCGCCATTTCATGAATAAGAAATGTGAACAAACATCACAAAAGGGCATAAATAAATCATTTTTTTGAGCTTGGAAATTTTTGACATGTATAATTTATTTTGATACTTCAACTCAGAACAACTTAAAGCTAATTCGCAAATGATTGTTTTCGAAAAGAGTAAATATTTTTAATTTATAAAATTTCGTCCAACTGTATTTACTTACCACGAATTTATCACACATTGAAAGTCAGTTGAAGCAATTCATTAAATAAACATCAAGATAAACTCAAGAATTTGTATAATTTTATGCTTAGCAACAGTTTTAAACATGGAATTCCATTTTTTTAAAACCGATATTATTTTAACCGATGATTGATTTATATGCCGTTTCGTAATGTTTCTTAGTAAAAATCAACATGCGTCTTTGCTGCTGACCGCTGGCTGCCCTTACGGGTATTCTAGTAAGCTAATAACCACTTCGAATTTTAGCTGCCGGCAAGGCAACATCTAGGCAAGGCGTCATGGCAGCATGTTCGGCTATCATCTCGGAGAGCGGGTTCAAATCTGGTACCAGGACTAATTTTTTCCATTAGGTTGTTTGATTGCTTGAGTAAGCGAATCCAATAATTGTGTAGCAGAACTAGCGTGCGTGCGTGCTGGCATGTATCGAACAAAGTTAAAAAAAAAAGCAATTAAGTAAGATCAATTGAGGGAGGTGATGGGAGAAATAAAGATGGATGCCGAGAAACCGGCAGCACCACATGGGCTGGTGGTGACCAAAGTAAGAGAGGAGAGGAGAATAATTTTTGGTTTTGCTGATTTAACGTTTACTTGATGGCTGAATAGAAGGCCGTTTAAATCTGTAATGGAACTTCAAAGTTTCAATAAGTACTTAAATTTTTGGGCTGAATAAAACGAACTTCAGCACATTGATTATGCTGATTAAGCTGTGTTTGACCTTTTTGAACGAGACTTTTGGTTGCTTTGAATTGATCACTTTTTTTTATTCATTTTAGAATATTTTGGAAGGGGTTGCTTTTTTGTAACATTTAAAAAATTTAAAATACTTACTGAAATAAGGAGTATAAAGCATGATCATTGAGAGCAGAATATTCAAACGACATTGCTGGTGGCTATAACTAAATATTTCTCATTATTTTTTGACCTTAAAAAGACCTTCATGCAATTCCCTGGGTCCTCTCACTGTTCCTTTGTTATTTTTTAATTCAAACTTAACCATTTGATAGAGGTTTAAGCCCTTTGTCCTATATAGGCTTTCTAATAGAAAATGTGCGTTTTTTTTAAATACAAAAATTATCATAGAATGGCCAAAAAAATAACTCTAAAACTATACGTATACAAAGGAAAAAAAATAGTTGCTTCGAAATGCTATCATTTTATCAGGAGAGGTGTTTGTTTGTGAGTCTTCGAAAAAACAGATATTTTCAAACTTTAAAACTACATTTTAAATCAGTTAAAAAAATCTCCAACAACAAACCAAATTAAGTCTATTTGAAACTCAATTTATAGGCTTTCAAAAGTAGAAAACAGTTTTCAGATATTTTAACTTCAGACTATGTTTATGATGATTATCTGAAAAAAATTCATGTTGATCAAAGTTCCCCCAGTTTACGGTCCTTTAAAATAAAACTGCATCTGTTTTTATATTTTTTAAAACAAATTCAAATTGTTTTTTAATCTTTTTTTTTAATCCGCTTTTATGACTCTGGTCTTCTTTGTTCTCCCTTGTAAAATTTATTTCCATTTTCTTGATTTGTTCTCGAGTTCTGTGAAAAATTGTAAGAAAGCCCCCCTCTTTCGTTCATCCCATTGAAAAGAGACAATAGTATCAAATATTCATAGAAATATTCTTCGTACTCAAATAACCTCCCATGCTGGCCGAATTTGTTTCCATTAGCTGGAAAAGTTCTCGAGTGATGTGAAAAATTGTATGAGAGCACACCCCCCCCCCCCCTTAAAATTTTCTCTCTGGAAGAACGGAGGGTTTTCAAGACATCATACAAACATTTTTGGTATTCAAATTCCTTCCCATACCAAACTTTATTTCATTTGATTGAGGAGGAGAAGGAGCTCCCTGCCCCCTTTTTTTTCTCACTCGTACCCAAAAACCCTTAAAAGCCAAATTTGGTTCCATTGGCTCGAATAGTGTTCAAGTTCTGCCATAAATAAGGTATGGAAGCCCCCCTCTTCCCTTCCTCTATCCTCACTGTAAGAAGGGAGGGGTCTGAAATAATCATTGAAACATTTCTCTTATAACAATACCCTCTAATGCCAAATTTGGTTCCATTAGCTGAATAAGCTCTCGAGTTATGAAAAAATTGTAAGGTAGCCCTACTTCCCCTTCCTATCTTCTCACTGGAAGGAGGGAGGAGTTCAAAATTTTCATGGAAACATTCCTTGACTTGAAATATCCTTCCATGCCAAGTTTGGTTTTATTCGCATGATCAGTTTTCGAGCTATGTAAACATTTGCCTTTTATTTGAGGGACCCCTGCCCCCTAACTGGAAAAGGGAGGAGTTCCAAACTATTATAAGAACCTTCTCTGGCCTCCAATACCTCCATCTGCCAAGTTCCACGCAAATCGGTAGTCTATAGGGAACAGACAGACAGACAGGCAGAAATTCATAACAGACAGACAGATGCATAACATTTTAATTAATAGGATGTCCTTCTAAACTCGTAAAAAGCTTATTTTTTTATTCATATCCAGCATTGATTTTCAAGTTAATTCACCAAATTTTTAAGTCTTCATCGCAATTCCAAACTTTGGAGCTGTGGTTAGCAGGAGTGGTCTTTGAGGGCCGGGGATGGTTCCTTAATAGTTTGAGACCCCTATCACTCTTTTAAAGTTGGGAGGGGGCCTCTTTAACAACAATTCGAGAAAAAATTAAGCAAACGGATCCAAATTTGGCATGCGATTGTGTATGGGTAGGAAATTTATTTTAAAGGTAGTTTGAGACTTCTCCCTCTTTTCAGCGTGAGGATAGAAAGGGGGGAAGAGCCTCCTGCATATTTTTTTTCCAAATTTCTAGATAATTAGTTCTAGCAAATGGAACCAAATTTGACATGGGCGCTTATTTGGGAACGAGAAATGTTTCCATGATTATTTGGAACTTCACCATCTTCGATTAGGGA
Organism: Uranotaenia lowii; assembly: GCF_029784155.1. Taxonomy (NCBI): domain Eukaryota; kingdom Metazoa; phylum Arthropoda; class Insecta; order Diptera; family Culicidae; genus Uranotaenia; species Uranotaenia lowii. Next base: position 157,895,154 of record NC_073691.1, on the reverse strand, counting down.
GATTCAGAAGGGTGGAGGGGGTCTCCCATAGAATTTTATGCATCATTCGATAACTAATCATGCAAATGAATCCAAATTTCACATGGGAAAGTATAAGACTACGAGTCAAGTTTCTACGATATTTGAGACGCATCTGTCCTTCCACTGGGGGGATAAGAAGTGGGAGGGAGTCTTCCTTTCATGCATAACGAGAAATATTCGAACAAAAAAATCAATTTAATCATGGATGTATTACGAGAAATGTATTTTTTTAAGTTTCGAGAACCCTCCCTCTCTTCAACGGGAAGAAGGGGGAAGAAGTTTTTCATACAATATTTTTGAATCACTCGAGAACTTATTATTCAAATAAAATAGCAGCAGGTATTTGAGTAGATTTTTTTCTATGATTGTTTAAGCCTTCTTCCTCCTTTCACTGATTCAATAGAAAGGGAAAGGGGTGCTCCCATATATTTTTTAATAGCTCGTGTACTAGTCTAGCAGATGATATCAAATTGGGAAGATGATTGAAATACTAGAAATATTTCTAAGATAATTTGCTTCCCCTCATGGGATAAGAACGAGAAGTAAGGTGTTCTACGATTGTTTTGATTAATTCAAGAGCTCATCAAATCAATTAAACCGAGTATATAAGAACAAGAAATGATTCTATGGTTATAAAAAAAAACCTTTTTCACCTGCCAGTGCGGAATAAGAGAGAGAAATAGGAGTTCCGCACAATTTTTGCATAAGTTGAGCACATATCCAACGTATTCAAGTACGAAAAATGTTTCTATTTTTTAAAGGAAAGATGCCATACAGTACAGAGCCGGAAATGGGGGAGGTTTTTTCGCATAGTTTTTAAACATTTTAAAGCTAAAGAAACCATATTTTACATGGAAGGATTTTTTAAAGATTCAAGACCTCTCCTTCTACCAGAGGAAAAACTGGAAAAAGGAAAGTATGTTTAGCTCGAAAACTTTCCAAGCAAGTGGAGCCATATAGGAAAAGTGATGTTATTTGGTTACGAAAAATATAGTTCTGGCAGTTCGTGGACCCTCTCCACACTGCAGGGAAGAAAGGAAAATAAAAACGAATTTTTAATATTAAATTTGAAACCATTAATAAAGAACAATTTCAGATCAAGTTTTTAAAAAAATCGTTTCAAAGAATCCAATCTTCTTTGAATTCCAATGATAATTTGATGTCATTTTGCTCTCATTGTGAAGATATCGATAATTTATTTATCGTGAAATTATTTTCAATAATTTATTGATTTTTAGAAGAAGTAGCAAAGCACAAATATGATTCATTTAAAATATCAGCCCTTTATAATGATAGCTGGAAGAATTTGATAATAAAAAAAATATTTCAGCTCTGAATTGAATTATTGAACCCAATTTTAAAAAAATAAGCTTCTTGCTTCTAATAACCAAACTGTACTCGGTTTCATAAGGCAACAAAGTTCAATTTTTTTATTAGGTGCAGAGGATTTAAAAGCAAGTTTTATATAATTCCAGTGCGCTGATTCCAAAAATGCAATTTTTTTTTTCTGTCAGCTTATGTTTTGGAGAAAGCTTTTGAAAATATGTAAAAATTCGTTAGATAAAGTTGTGAATTTTGAAAATAATGGTTTTTTTTTAATCTATGATCAACTTACTCGAATAAAGTGCGTAATTTTTACTTCCAAGAAAAAAGTTGAAAATTTTTTTTTCGTGAATTTTTGCGAAATCAGAAAAAAACGGAAAATAGGAAAAAAAAAATTCTGAATTATTTTTTTTACCTTAAATTTTTTAAATTTCAAAGAAATTTGTTAAATGGATTGCATTTCTGTGAGCTGAATTTTTTGTTTTAAGGTTTATTTTTGGTTCTTTCAAAATTTTTGTTTTGTTTAAAAATTTGTATTCATTTTCTGGTGTCCTCCCACCCCCGGCGAGCTTTCTTCTTTCTTATAATTTTGTTTTCAAATCAGTGATCTTGTAAACTTGAGAAAAATACTTCAAAGAACATCAACAAAACTCGATTTTCTTGACTTAAACACGTTTATTTAAAAAAAAAAAAAAAGAACGACTCTCTTAAACCGTGGATGTGTTTGATTGATTCTCGAAAATTAATGCGTGAGAAGAACCGCCGCAATCAATCAAAATCAACTCGGACGCTCCCACCGCCATTAAGCCAGTTAGTGGGCAATTGCAGTGATTAAAATCGCAACTGCAGTGAAAACTAACAACCGGTGCCAGCGACAAACCTGCTATTATGATTAAATAACTCATTAATTGAACCAAAAGGTGGAAAAGGAAGGGGGAGGGGATAGCAAGTATGTAGCTTGTTTTTCGAATTGGATCGCCACCACATTCAGTGGTGGCAAATGGTGGTTTATAAAACTAAAATTAATCGCACATAACTTCAGTCAAGAGTCTGGGAAGGCTCACGTGCCAGGTTTCTATACTGTCTGGGTCTGGGTAGGTGCCTAATCCGTCTCGCAATTGGACACTTGTTGCCAGATCTCGGTTGTTTTTTTTTTTTGTTTTTCATAGTCGTACTCCAATGTTTTGTCGAAGGTTTTTTTCTCTCCTAAACTATACTTTGTCACAATCTAAACGATACACTCTTGTGTTGGAACATGAAACTTAAATAGGTTTTAGGTGGAAGGGAGAATTTAAAATGATGGCGCGGAAAAGTAGTTCGCGTTGCGACCTAAGCAGTTGAGAGCAATTGAAGCGATACATGTTTTATTTTTTCTTAGGTGGAGGTGTAACCTGCTGGAGAGTTATGCTGAGCCTATCGAAGCTTTGCGCCTTCAGCATTCAGCGTTTCCAACCGTGGGTGCGGGAATTGGCCCAGGAATTTCCACGATCCGGGCCCCAAAAACGCCAAGCTGAGCCGTAATTGTGACACATTGACAGCGAACTCGCGCGCCTTCCAACCAATAATGGGGGTGCGCATGGAAGCGACATTAGAAGACTACTGCTGCTGGTTACTGAGAGTTGGAAGCAATGCAAGAAGGTATCCAGTTTTTTGGAATACAAAAGTGCCCGGTTTTTTCCACAGACGACGACGAACGCCTCGAGGAAACCTAATTGCATTGCTGAAATTCCGAAGGGTTCGATCAGTTCTGAAGAAAAAAAAAATGTTGTTCGAAACATAAGATGATGCAACCGCTTTGAAGCTGTGCCTATGCACCCATATAGTTTGCAGGTATAAGATAAAGGAATGCCTTTGATTGATTTTAAATTTTGTTTTGAGTTCTTATTTATCATGGAAAAGAGCTGGCAACTTTGTCATGTGTACAAGTCTGATTACCCACGGTCAATAAAAATAAAATTTTAAACGGTTAAAAATCGAAAAATAAATATTGTTTACTAAAACATCGAGTTCTTTGCAAAGTGCTACGTTGTTTTCCGGTGCAGCTCTTCGGTGTCAATTTTGATTCAAGGAATTAATACAAATAATGCAGCCTGTGGTATTAGTGGTATAAGATTCTATGCCGGACCGGCATTTAGAAGCTTTCTAATAACTGGCATTGTCCTTCCAGCACAACCGCATTGCATATGTCTGAAAGAAACCAGATGAATCCTATCCCATAATCTATCACGAGACAATACAGGATAGAAACAATCAGCCAGCAAGGATATTGTCGAATAATGTAGATGTGTTTGTATGTAAACCGGTATTAAAAAAATCATTCTTTGTTTCCAACTGATGACCCTTTCTCATCTCTTTTCCATCAATGACAAAGGAGGATGGAAAAACGGACAAACGGCAGACGGACAATGCAGTGCGTTTTTTTTGGTAATCGGCGGTAGTAGAAGGACAATTACAATGAACTTTCGTTTACTAACCGACGCAGATGGTGCACTGGGTAAGATATCAGACTGGCAAACCGAGATGAGAATGTTCGAACTCATTCGATTCTCACTCACAAATTCCATTTCTTGATCCGCTTGAATGTAGCGGAGCATTTTGCTTTTTTTTTTTGTTATTATGTCAGTAGTGGTTTTCGAATCATATCATCTTTGGTATAATGCATGTTTCAGCTCTTTTCGGCACATACATAGATTTGCTAAATAGATATTGGATTTTTGCAACCTCTTCTTTGGGTGTGGAACAAAAAATCACACATTCTTCGTGTGCGTGTGCTGCATAGTATGATGAGCGCTTCACCGTGCTCTAGATGCAAAAAAACAAACTTCGGACAGAGATGGCTGATGAGGATTCAGGGGGTAGCTTACCGGGTTCAAATTAATCGGAGGCTTTACCATTTGCTGCTTCCGTGACACAGCAATGAACAGCAACAGCAGCGGGTACACCTCGGGTGAGCCAATCAATTAGCGCTTTGTTCGCAGCTTCTCCACTGCCGACGGGTCAGGAGGAAGGTTTTGTTGTGCACTTAATCGGTCCACAATTCGTCGCACAGCACAATATTTGTCGTTACGGGTTTCGGATGCGATTTGGAAACGCAAATATACACCGAATTTCACGAATAAAACAATACTTTATTAATTTACTCGACCGACGGAACAAACAACACGGAGACGATGTTGCTGCCACGAGAATTTATTTTGACTGATTTATGCTGACTTTGTTATTGCTTTGGTCAGCTGGTTGGTGAGTTACCGTGTCAAAACAGTTCATTCGGTAACTCACTGGTATGTTTTTTTCTTATACTAGGATGGTTCAATATTTTACGATTTACAATAATTGAAAATAATTAAAGGAAATTTAACACACATTATATACAATAGATTTGGTCACAAACATTCCGGCCACCTTGAAATGGCACGGACATTTCAACACTCGCTTCGGTGTCATTAGGGAGCCTTCATCGGTTTCCTTCGTCTTCGACTACGTGGACCAACAGGACGCATCATGGCACCAGGGGAAGCAGGAGGAGCGATTGGAACTGGGCGGTACGGACACCATCTGGAGCTTTGTTTTCTGTGGAACAAAGAGGATCCCAGTAGACCAACAAACATACAAATAAAGGATTGGAACCGCAATCACCTGGTGCTTATGGTTGTCATACAGGAGCTAACTTAGAGTGTAGCTCTACTCATTAAAGCTGCGACCACCGACTACTGCGTTCAATCAGCCGGTGCTAGGAGTATTTGATGGGAGGGGTTGTCCACCACACGAAGCCGGAAACGATGAAGTGCGACCACACTCGGAGCGTTGATTCTGCGGAGCAAGAAGGAACCCAGTAGCCCAACAAACAAATAAGGGGGTATTGGAATCGCAATCACCTGATTTTCAAAATTGTCGTACAGGAGCTAACTTAGAGTGTAGCTCTACTCATTCAGGCTGCAATCGGCGACTACTGGTTCTAGGAGGTCCGCAGTGTACAGGCGAGGACGACGACAAATGGTTCTGGGAAGCAAAGGGAACCAAGTAGACCAACAAACAACTTTTAAAAATATTGGAACCGCAATCACCTGATCCATGAAATTATGTACAGGAGCTGTCTTAGAGTGCAGCTCTACTCATGATTAGTTTCAGGAACTGCGGTGACCGGTTCTCCAACGGGCTGCTCATCAGCTGGATTGGTTTCGGGTTGTTCTGGTACGGGTAACAGGGCAAGTTTGTTGACACACCTGGAAACGACATCTCGCTTCGCAGTGCGTAAGGTGACCACTCGTACGATGCCGTCTTTCCCAGGATGAACGGCTGTGATGATCCCTAGTGGCCATTGGGCTGGCGGAAGTAGATCGTCTTGGATGATCACCATTTGGTTGGGCTGGATTACAGTTGATGTTCTACGGTGCTTGGTGGCTCGGGCTTGAAGCTGCTGCAGATATTCTGGGTACCATCTACGCCAGATTCGTTGGAACCGTTTCTGCGTGAGCTTCCAATGCGACAGTTGATTGTCCGGAACAGTTGTCACGTCTTCTTCGGGTGGAGCTCGCAGGCTTTCACCGACAAGGAAATGTCCAGGTGTCAGGGCTTCCAATTCGTCGGATTCGGTTGGCATCGGGATCAAGGGTCTGGAGTTCAAACACATCTCCACCTCGGCTAGTAACGTCGTCATGTCCTCGTACGAAATGTTGGAGTGGCCGATTTCCCTCAGTAGATGGTGCTTCGCTGATTTCACTGCTGCTTCCCATAGACCTCCGAAATGGGGCGAACGAGGTGGTATGAAATGCCACGCAACTCCAGATTCTGCACACCAATCCAGGATGTTCTTGCGTCCTCCGTGTTCGGTTTTCAGCATCTGGTAGATTCTATGCAACTCGTTATTTGCACCTCGGAACGCAGTGCCATTGTCGCTGTGGATCTCGTGGGGAAAGTTTCGGCGGGCAGAAAATCGGCGAAGAGCAGCGATGAAGGCCGGCGTGGAGAGATCAGACACCAACTCGATGTGAACGGCACGTGTGGTAAAGCAAACGAAGATGCAAACGTATGCTTTCGTTGGGCCTCGGTTTCGGACGAGATTCGTTGGAACCGTTTCTGCGTGAGCTTCCAATGCGACAGTTGATTGTCCGGAACAGTTGTCACGTCTTCTTCGGGTGGAGCTCGCAGGCTTTCACCGACAAGGAAATGTCCAGGTGTCAGGGCTTCCAATTCGTCGGATTCGGTTGGCATCGGGATCAAGGGTCTGGAGTTCAAACACATCTCCACCTCGGCTAGTAACGTCGTCATGTCCTCGTACGAAATGTTGGAGTGGCCGATTTCCCTCAGTAGATGGTGCTTCGCTGATTTCACTGCTGCTTCCCATAGACCTCCGAAATGGGGCGAACGAGGTGGTATGAAATGCCACGCAACTCCAGATTCTGCACACCAATCCAGGATGTTCTTGCGTCCTCCGTGTTCGGTTTTCAGCATCTGGTAGATTCTATGCAACTCGTTATTTGCACCTCGGAACGCAGTGCCATTGTCGCTGTGGATCTCGTGGGGAAAGTTTCGGCGGGCAGAAAATCGGCGAAGAGCAGCGATGAAGGCCGGCGTGGAGAGATCAGACACCAACTCGATGTGAACGGCACGTGTGGTAAAGCAAACGAAGATGCAAACGTATGCTTTCGTTGGGCCTCGGTTTCGGACGAGAGACTTGATGTAAACTGGTCCGCAATAGTCTACACCAGAAACGGCAAACGGTCTTCGGGGCGCAACACGAGACGTAGGCAAATCTGCGATGCTTTGCTGGATCATCTTTGGTCTGCATCGGAAACATTTGTGGCACTCATGGAATGTGCGGCGCACTAGATTGCGTCCACCAATGATCCAGTACTTTTGACGGATCGTGGCGAGCATTAGTTGTGGGCCGGCGTGAATTAAATTCTCATGATAATACTTCGCCAACAGGTTTGAAAGCGGGTGTTTCGCGAGCAGAACAACTTGATGTTTCGTAGCTTCCGGAACGGTTGCGTTGGCCAGAACTCCTCTAATCCGAATGACTCCATCTGATTCTAGTTTTGTACGGATGTACTTCAACTGCGATGAAGACGGAAGACGACCGGACGATGCTAGGGTGGCTAACTCCTCAGGAAAACACTGTTTCTGGGCAAGACGACACAGTGTCAAATCTGCTTCTTGCAGATCGGCGGTGGTAAGTGCTTGGAATGGGTCAATTTTCGTCTTCCGTGCAGCAGCTTTCAACAAGCGGAAGTATCGCATGCAGTGAGCGATGGAGCGCCTGAGTTTTTGGTAACTGGAGTACATTCCGAAAATACGATCTGCAAACTCGTCATCCTTCACGACAGCTGGAAGCGCGGCAACTGGAACTCTCATTTCACTCGTCGAACTGGTTTGGCAGGCTGACAACTCGGTTCGTGGCCACTGCGAAGGCGGTAACTGGAGCCATGGAGATCCAGTCCACCAAAGCGGATGATTGACGAGCTCAGGCGGACTTATTCCACGGGACAGAACATCGGCTGGATTCGATTCTCCGCGAACATGCATCCACAAATCTACATCGGTCGAATTCTGGATCTTAGACACTCGGTTGGCCACAAATGTCTTCCAGCGATTGGGCGGTGATTGTAGCCACTGAAGAACCGTCGAGGAATCAGTCCAGAAGAACACTTCGGCAGGCAACTTGAGAGCACGGTTGACCTTCTCGGATAGGCTGACAGACAGAACGGCTCCACAAAGTTCCAAACGGGCAATGCTATGGTGGCTCTTCAGCGGTGCGACCTTCGACTTCGATGTCAGCAATATGACACGGACGACTCCATTACATTCGGACCGAATGTAGCAGCAGCTGCCGTAGGCCTTCTCCGACGCATCCGAAAAGAAATGCAACTGAAAGGATGTGGCATTGGCGGAAGACACGTATCGAGGAACTTGGATCGTGGCGATGGTATCCAGCGTGCTATGAAACTCCTTCCAATCGGCCTGGTACGACGCTGGTAGTGGGCGATCCCATTCGAAAGATTCTCCGTTCTCTGTTCGAAGTCCCCACAAACGCTGCATGAACAGTTTGGCGACGGTAATAATCGGTCCAACCAAACCGAGTGGATCGAAGATCTGGGCGATGTACGACATTATCTTGCGCTTTGTGAGAACTGGAGCTGGCAGGGGCAATTGGACTCGAAAACGTAGAACGTCAGACCTTGTTTCCCAAACAAGTCCGAGCGTAGAGACAGCCTGATCGTCCTGCAGGCTGTGGATTGCGGATACGGCTAAATCTTCTGGAGGAATACCTCGAAGCGCTTCAGGAACATTGGATGCCCATTTCTTGAGTGGTAAACCGGCAGAAGCAGCTAGAGCGGATGCTTCTCGGCGGAGTTGAACGGCGGATTCGACATCTTCGGCACCAGTCAAACAGTCGTCAACGTAGAAGTCGTTCTTGAAAACTGGGGTGGCAACAGGAAAACGACTGACTTCATCCTCAGCGAGACGTTGTAAAGCGCGCGTGGCCAAAAATGGTGCTGAAGCGAAACCGTACGTCACAGTCTGCAGCTCAAACGTTGCGAGAGGCTCTTCAGGACCTTGGCGCCAGAGAATTCGTTGGTACGTACAGTCGTCCAGGTGCAGTTGTATTTGGCGATACATCTTTTCAATGTCGGCTACGAGTGCGATTGGGTGGGTTCGGAAGCGCATAATAATCGACAGTAGATCGTCCTGGATAGTAGGTCCCACCAACTGCATATCGTTGATGGAGTAGCCGGTTGATGTCTTGCACGAAGCGTCAAAAACAACACGGACCTTGGTGCTTGTGCTTGACTCCTTGAAGACTGGATGATGTGGTAGATAGCAGTGGGGGACAGAGTCGTCTACTGGATCAGTCAACTTGATCATGTGGCCCAAACGTTCGTAGTCGGCCATGAAACAAACGTAGGCTTCTCGAGTGGCAGGATCTCGCTTAAGTCTCCTCTCTAGACTTTGGAAGCGGCGCTCGGCGATGGATCTTGATTCACCAACACGTACCAGGGGGTCACTAGTGAGTGGCAATCTAACTACGAAACGACCGGACGAATCGCGAGTGGTGGTAGCACTGAACACTTCTTCACACTTTATTTCTTCAGCTGACAGAGCTTGGGACGGCAACAGAGATTCGAGTTCCCAGAACCTTTCGATGGATTGTTCTAGGTCTCGATCGATGGTCGTAAGATGGCATAACCGGGGTGTTACGGAGGAATTTATCGGAGCCGATCCGGATACAGCCCATCCAAAAACAGTCTCCACTAAAGTCGGCATCTCATTGCCGAGGGAAATCTTGCTGCCGCCGTGAAGTTCATGGTACACTTCTCCGCCAACGATGAGGTCAATGTCCGCAGGAATGAAAAAATGTGGATCAGCCAGGTCAACGTCGGGAATTTTCCAAGCAGCAACATCAATTCTCACTGTCGGTAGGCAAACTGTTGGCCTTTTGAGGATAAGGAAATCTAGCTTCGTGGCGTACTTTGTTACGGTTGAGCGAATCTTCGCTGTTAACTGGCGCTTGATCTGCTTGGATGATTCACCAATCCCTGAAACAGCAATGTCAACGGTAGAACGGCGGAGATCGAGAGTGTTGGCCAACTTCTTCGTCATGAAGCTGCACATGCTAGCGGAATCAAGCAGCGCCCGCGCCGGAATTTCCTTCCCCGTACTGTCAACCACCAAAAGCATCACCGTTTCTAACAAAACTGTACTGTTCGTTGCCTGAACAGTCATACAAACTTGTTGGCTCGAAGATGATGGTTGCGGATCTGCATCTGGAGGAGCGGTACTGCGCTGCGGAGCTGGGAGTGGCGGCTTCGATGAAAGCGAAGTTGGTTTCGGAACCGAATTGAAGTTGGTGGACTTGATCGCATCATGGAGGAGAGAATGATGCTTTCCATTGCAGAAACGACAAGTGTGTCTGGAGGAACAGGATCGTGATAAATGGCCGGAATTGAAACAATTCCAACACAAACGATGGGATGTGACAACTTGCCGTCGGTTGTAGGGAGAAAAACTTGCGAATTGCCTACAGCGAAATAGATGGTGTCGTTCCGAACATACTACGCACACTGGTAAATCGGGTTTTGGATCAGACGCAACAGGATTGGCTACTAATCGGAACGCCTTCTTCGGTTGGGATCCCGTCATCCTCGCTGGAATCGCTTGTAGGTTGCGCTGCTCTTCTGAAACGATCGTCTTCAGCATCATCGCTCGAGAATACAAGAAATCGGTCAACTCTTGGTAAGTGATTTCTCTAAGGTCGCTCGTTTTCTCCTCCCAGGCTCGCAGAGTCGTTGGATCCAGCTTGTAGCACAGAAGATTCACTAGCGGTGTATCCCAGTAACCTACCGGCTCACCCAGTTTAGCCATGGCCTTCACATGGCGATCAAAGTCATCCGTCAATGCATGGAGATCCTTCGCAGATTCTTTTCTCAAAGGTTGGAGGTCGTACATTGCCCTGAAGAGCTGTCGTTTCAGGTACCGCTGGTTATCATACCGCTTCATCAACGCATCCCAAGTTATGATATAGTTGTCAGTCTCTACGTTCACGGACTCGAAAGGTTTCTTGGCATCGCCTTCTAAACTTTGTAGCAGGTACTGCAGCTTTGCAACCGCTGGAACATCTGGATTCGAGTGCACCATGGACTTGAACGTGTCTCGGAACGACAACCATCGCGAAAAATCACCATCGAACCTCGGTAGATCTATTTTGGGCAGACGTAGGTGAAACATAGCTGTGCTGGCTGGTGCGGTCGGCTCTGCTGATGTGGAACTACTCAACCTTTCTGGGATGTTGTTCAACAGGAATGCTTTCACCTCACAAAACCTTTCCTCGATGGTCGATCTTTCAGCCAAACGCATTTCAAGCCGGTCTGGCCCATCCCACTTCTCGATGACGGTTTGCGCCTTTTGAAATTGGTCGTAGATCCGATCAACTAGATCTTGTCGAACTTGAAGGCGCCCAGCATCACGATCTACGTTGAACTCTCTCGTAAACCTTTCAACATCCGACAGGTTTGTCAAAATAGCCTTGCGACGAATGATGGCATCCTCCACTCTTTCGTCTGACTTGGTTTTCGGCATTTTGAAATACACTGACACTTGCTACCACCACTGTACGATAACGAAAACACAGCACAAAAAACGAAAACGAAATCCTTCCCGAACCGGTGTACTGGTTTTTAACACGACGGCGGAAGTGTAAACCAATCGTACGATTAAATCCTTCCCGTCGCGGATTTACACTTCTACACGACGAAGAATGATACAAATCGTACGATTCAATCCTTCCCGTCGCGGTGTATCAATCTTTGATTCGAAACGGAACCGAGAATTGTGTGTTAAAATCGACGAAAAAATCCTTCCCGACGCGACACACAATTCTTTCGCGAAGACTGCCACCCACTCACACCCAATCGCATATAATATTAATCAATATTGCCAATATATAAGCCTCAGGTGCATAAGGACTGAATTTGCCAGAAGAATTCCAAGTCCAAAACTTTTTCGCCAAAAATCAATCAAATCCACTTTCCCAATTTTTGCTGACCGGTGTAAAACATCCACATAGCAGCAGGTCAAAATTAGCAGCTGTTGGTGGCTTTGTGCTGTTGGCTTGGCTTCACTTTGCGCTTTCTTGGCTCGAAAAACAATGTACAGCAGTACAAAAGGCAAGCAAAATGGCCCAACTTGATGCAGCCAGCGCGTCGAGTAAAGAAAATGGTGTACTCACCGCTACCTTCCGTGTGGGGAATTCCTCCGATCCGGCTCGAAGGACCAATGATGAGGATTCAGGGGGTAGCTTACCGGGTTCAAATTAATCGGAGGCTTTACCATTTGCTGCTTCCGTGACACAGCAATGAACAGCAACAGCAGCGGGTACACCTCGGGTGAGCCAATCAATTAGCGCTTTGTTCGCAGCTTCTCCACTGCCGACGGGTCAGGAGGAAGGTTTTGTTGTGCACTTAATCGGTCCACAATTCGTCGCACAGCACAATATTTGTCGTTACGGGTTTCGGATGCGATTTGGAAACGCAAATATACACCGAATTTCACGAATAAAACAATACTTTATTAATTTACTCGACCGACGGAACAAACAACACGGAGACGATGTTGCTGCCACGAGAATTTATTTTGACTGATTTATGCTGACTTTGTTATTGCTTTGGTCAGCTGGTTGGTGAGTTACCGTGTCAAAACAGTTCATTCGGTAACTCACTGGTATGTTTTTTTCTTATACTAGGATGGTTCAATATTTTACGATTTACAATAATTGAAAATAATTAAAGGAAATTTAACACACATTATATACAATAGATTTGGTCACAAACAATGGCATTAGCTGTTTTGCTGGTTGCGAAAATGTATTACAATACTGCTCCAGACCTACCAACGCCAGTCTAGTAGCACTAGAAAAACCCCAATTTCGAGTACGTCTACACCGTATGTAGTTCGGTTTTGAACATATCTCAACACATCGGTAGTCCCAATACACCTGTACTGTACCTACGTTTTCGTGAGATGTTTATAACAAAACTAACACTTCTTAAAACTGTCCGAATAACACCGTTGAACTCGCACTTTCAAACCAGAGACACCACTTCTTTCTATGTTAAGCTCAGGAAAGCAGCGATAGCTCCAACCACAGACAGCATCGAAGCAATTGTGTGTGTGACTTCGAACCACTGTAAGCTAAACACGAGGCAGAATTTAAAGCTCATTCAAACCCCAGGCTTAAAATATCTAGCTTCACATAAAACGTAGATGAAACATCGCTTAGGCAAAACAACTTACCCGTCTCAGCCACCGTGGAGGTTGTTAAAATTGGTAAATAAAACAAACTGACCGGCCGAATGTGTGCTATTTTTGAATCCGACGCACAATCGCTACCATAGCCTGGAACCGATGTTATGTTTTAGAACACTTTGACTTTAAAAGCTGTTACAACTGTTCAGAATATCAGGATATCTACCGTCGAGAAATGCTTTAACTGTGACATAGCGAAGAACACTTCACAAATAACGAAAGATCAAGATGTAAGCAACGCTCTCATCGATGAATTTTTCTCTGAACCCAATGCATCTATTGTTCTCCGGATGAATGGCCTAAGAGTATATGTCCCGCCACTTTCAGACGATCTCTTGCGCACCACCAAATGCTCCCATAGCTCTGGACAACTGTGCACGATTCTCTGTTAACTACCGAAATGTTCATAGCCTCCAAACCAAGATCGATGACTTTTTTTTCTATCAGAACGCGACTCCAATAATGACATCATCGTTCTCACAAAGACCTGGTTGAACGATGAAATCTTCTTCGGGCAACTTTTTGAAGATCGTTATGATGTGTATCGAACGTGTATCGCTGAAGTTCTTATCGCAATAGTCACTAGCTTGAATTCGCAGCGTTTACCCATACAGTCAGATATAGGGTCCCTTTTTCAGCAACACCTGTAACATAAACACTACATTGTTCATAAGAATTAAAAAAGTTCTTGTGGAACAGACCATGTGGAGAACATCTCTCAGATTTAAGCTTTTTGTCAGTTTTAAGCTTTCCATTTCAGATTTTAGCTTTCATATCCAATGCTTCCAAGGCAGTAAAAGCTTAAATCTGATAAAAAAGTTAAAAGCCGAGATTCACTAACGCTTAGCAAATAGATATTGTTCACACGTTTTCCCAGCAAACATAAAATAGTATCAGAAATGATTCGTTTACAATGGTGTTACGAATCACAATTCCAACTCCATAGTGCAAAGATCGTATAAAATGTAGCCTGAAGTCATTTTAAATCGGATATGATAGAAAGTTCTCAGTGTTTGTAAATTTTGAAATAATTTTGCACAGCGATGGAAATGAAATGAATATAAAGCGATCAACTTTTTATCTTGAACTGTACACATCGCGATCGGTACAAGTAGCGAACAAACTTAGTTCTTCTCAATCCATAACAAAATGTTGGTACGGTTGTCACTCGGAGATAACGAATACATTGTTAGACTACATCCCAGTAAACATGAATCGGCAGAGAGGTAACTAAAATCGACAGAGGGATCGTAACGATCTCTCTTACGATTTTGCATCATCACATCGGCAGAGAGGAACACACCTTGGGTGAGTGCCACGAAATAATTTAAGACACGCCCTACAGAGAAACACACGAATACAATCCGAATCATTTTTGTAGGTTTCCCTTCGAGACGCGTGTTTGCCTGGCTGAGAACTTCTACGATTGAAAGCACACACGGGACACGGGACAAAATGAGAGCACACCGTACGAGTGTACGATTCAAACTGATTTCGCATGTACGCATTCGCATTCGTTGCCTCGGCAGGACAAACCGAATGAGAATGTTTGCGTTCTTGGAGTGTCGCCGAAATTAACCGTTTTATTCTAAGTTCGGTGACTCAACTCTCAATTTTGTGCATGCTCTGTCGATTTCTGAGAGGACGCGCTTACTGGGATATGGCTCTGACAAGTTAGTAACTTTCTTTGCTCGATGTGTAGGGTAAATGTAGCCGACCTTGGCACCTAAGGCATGGTTTACCCTTTTTTTCAACATTCCAGCCTTCCTGTTGAGTGCACCATAGAACATCCTTTGAAGAATTTACTTGCTAACTCGCTTAGAGTTCAACAAAAATATGTTTTCTCTATGGAACTTTCATTAATGTGAGCAAAATGCATGCAAAGTATTCACTGCTGTGCTCCAATTACTTGGCCGCCGTACCAATTGTTTGCCATTTTGATGATCCGATTCTTGGCCACCAGTAATGTGCAATAGATCTTTACCAACAACGCTCAATTGACAGTTAACAGAATCGTTGGCTATTCTGAATATAAGGCCACTGACAGAATGACGTTAGCTGAGCGTAAAGTTCTATGCGACGATGGAACACCGGGCTTCACTCATACAACAAAAAGGCTTTTGAAAACATCGATGAAATTTGGTTGGAAGGGAAGCACAGAAAAAGCTTTGATTTCAAAAAGTCGGAAGTCCAGAATTGCCGCAATTTTTTTTTTAATTTTTAAAACTTTAAACTTTTTACTCATTTAAACAAAGTGATGATTATAAACACCTCAGGTTGTTTCAGAATATTTGTGTATAAACAAGAATCATTGGCTTATGAATGACAACCAAACCTTCATCAGGGGGGTCGATTCAGAAACGAATTATGTTCGCGAGTGGTTTGAACTTTCTCTTTTTTATGAACATTAAATCCCTTTGATGGAATCTAAACTTACATATTTTGTAAGCTAACTTTTTAAACTGGACACTTCAAAAAATCTCTCCAATATGTATACAGTAAGTTACTTATTAAGGACTGATAAAATCTGAATAAAGCCAATCAATCTAGGAAAAGTATTTCAGATGGCATGGGCTTATCTAGACTAGCCCAGGTTATCAACGTAGAGTTTTTAAAAAAAGTGGGTGTGGTCCAGCTGCCAGAATATTGAGGTAAAATATTCGTATCTGGCCTCCTCGAAATTTTAAAGAGATTTCACAGTTCATCAATTTTGCGAAGTTTTTTGAGACAATTTCATCAAAATAAAAATCAAATACGTCTTGAACGGGAGTGATACTTAAAGGTTTGAGCCGTGTCAAATAAACGAATTATTAAAAAAAACGACTTGAACGCGGTTATTGTGAAAGTGGTATTGTAACGTTGGATTGAAATATCTTATTTTGAGCTTTTCTCAGTTTTTTTGAAGAATTTCCTGACTTGAATGCTAACTGGGCAAATTCAGGAATGCTTAGCCTAACGACAGATCATTTACGATATTTCTATGATTCTGTGCATCATGATGTGTTGTCATTATTAAATCATTGTTTAAATTATTCCTTTTGAGTTTTTATAGACCATAAGTTGATAGTAAAATACTCTAGGAGTCTTGCGATTGCGACACATAGGGTTATTTTCACTACCAAACAACTATTTTCATATTGAATGGTATTTTAAAATTTTGCCCTTTTGAATTTGTTAGCTGAGATTATAAGCTTCTAGCAAGAGCCATCTCGAATGCCCGGGGCGTTGCGCAGTGGTTTGACACGCCAAATAGATGTTAGAAAGTAAACTTTGCTAAAACTTTTTTTTTTAATTCGACTCACATCTAATATTTTAAGGAATAGTTGGAAAGAAAACGATATTTTCCTAAACTTCCAACTTCTGTTTCCAAGAAAAAAATTAGAACAAAAATCCAAAAAATTAAATCTGAGTACATGGTTCCCAAGCAATAGGAAACGATTCCAAAACTCAATTAATTATGTATTTTATATACTATAGTCATAAATTGCCATCGATCTAACAGTTTTTAGATAAGAAAAACATCTCAAGTCTTGTGAGTTGCTTTATTTCACTTAGTTTTTTTTTTTATTTCAAACCACTGTGTTCTGTAGGAGACCACGTGGCATTTGCTCGGCAGACTGCAGCATATGCTGTTCGCACGCACACCAATCTACTTCGATTCATGGTTCCCAAATAGCGATTTTTGCATTTTCAATGCTTGGATATGACTTTTGGTTAGTCGAATCACTTATGTTCTCCAACTTATTTCGAAGCTTAAGTTTATAGAAACGGTCTTATCATACAACCCAATTAGTATGAAAACATTTCTGCGTAATTTAAAATGAGTTTTAAGGGAAAACATCAGCATAAAAAAACCTCTTTAATGAACATGTATTTCTTCCAGCTTCCAACACTGGTGGTGTATTTTGATTGAAGTTGCATGCCAAGAAAAGGAACAAAATAAGTTTTAAATTTTTATTCAAAACTTAAATAAATATTCATTCCTTTGTCTTTCTAGTATTTTTTGATTTTTTGCCGAGTTAAACTATAGGCATGAGTATTTATTGCAAATTTTTCAAATGAATGCCCGCGTTTGAAATCGCATGTGAATTTAACAGTTGCGCTAGAAAGGTGAGTTCATCTGATTTTCACACGGTGATTTCCAACATAATTGCTTCGGATGCAGATCGAAAAAAATTAACTACTTTAATAAAGTACAAACAATCAAAAAATTCGGTATGCACAGATTTGAAACAAATTTTTCTCTTGGCAATGAAAATATATTCAAAATTTTTCAGCTCAATTTGGACGTGAAAAACATGAAAAGACATGTTGGTATGCCAAGAAAAGGACCATGCCAAAATAGGGCTCACTTACCCTATTCAAATCGCAAGCTGAAATCCTGCACGGAGAATAAGTGTCGATAACATTTTTGAATTGTGATAGTCGAAGATTCTGTTGGTCTTCTGACTGTTGGAATGACATTTTTGAATTTTTGATTCCGTGACTGTCAAGGACAAATTTTAAAAATGTCATGATTCATGAAAAATGATAGTCATCAAAATGATTAGATTTTACCTTGCGACACATGAATAGAAAGCTCTTGACCTGTACATGATGGGAATTGATAAGAAAAGTGGTTCGGGCCATCTGGTCTTGGCCACGGCCAATCTGGCCGGTTCCGGAATCCAAAAAAAACAAAATGATAGGATTTTACTTGCGACACATGAATAGAAAGCTCTTGACCTGTACATGATGGTAATTGATAGGAAAAGTGGCTCGAGCCCATCTGGCCCTGGCCACGGCCAATCTGGCCGGTCCGGAATCCGAAAAATCAAAATGATCAGATTCCTGCATTACTCTGGCATACGAGAAGAGCACGCTACTTGGAAAAGAGGAGTTGGTTTCTCATTAAAAGCCCGTAGGATCTTGCGGCACTCATTAGATGGCCAGATTCAGAACACGGGTCAGAAACCTTACAAGGGTCCTGTGTTATGCGCCAACTGACGTTGCCGATTTGCAGAAGAAAAAGCAGTTTTACAATCAACTGAACAGCGTGGTTGAGAAAATTCCGAAGGGTAACATTCAAATCCACTTAGGTGATTTCAACACAAAAATTGGCTCCGACAATCAGGACCTTGTGCGCATCATGGGCGCCATGATCTAGAACAGGTGGATCGCTCTTCTCCCATCGACCAGCATATAAGGTGACTTGAGTATCCCGAGATGGCCGATCAGAAAATCAAATTGACCACATTTGCATCAGCCGAGAATTGAAAAGGAGCCTTCTTGATGTCCACAACAAACGAAGCGCAGACATTGCATCTGAACATCACCTCGTCCTTGGTGAGATACGACTGAGGGCTTCGCGTGTCCAACGATGAGAGGAGAAAGTCGGTTGACGATACGACGTCCGCCGGTTGGAGAATCCAGAGGTGAAAAGGGCAGATGAGCAGCTTGAATCCCGAGCCTCGGAACTGTCGACAGACGGAACAACTGCTGGAGTGAGACAGGGATGTATTGTATCGCCGCTGCTTTTTCTCATCGTAATGGATTAGATCTTAACTAGACCGTTTGACTGTAGATCAAACCGAGGATTGCCGTGGAATCGTTTGATTATGGAGCAGCGGAACGACCTTGACCTGGCTGACGATATTGTTTTGCTCACCCAAAGACAACAAGACATGCAGAGCAAACTCGCCGACTACACCGAAAGCTCGAAGGCAGCAGGTCTCAAAATCAATGTCGGAAAGACCAAGTCGATGGAAATCAACACAGAAAATCCTCCCAATTTTGTGGTAGCTGGGCGATAAGTTGAGAAAGTGGCGTGTTTCCAGTATTTTGGCAGCCAAAAGACGCCTGATGGTGGTAGTGGTACCAGGAAAGACATCGAAATACGGATCAGAAAGGCCCGATTTGCGTTTGCGAGTCTCCGGAACATCTGGCACTCACGACAGACCTCTCTACTAACGAAAATCCGAATCAACAACTCAAACGTCAAATCCGAATTGTTGTACGGGTGTGAAACTTTGTGCATATATGCAGTAACGACGCGAAAATTGCAAGTATTTGTGAATCGCTGACTGCGGAGTATTATCCGCGCTTGGTGGGCTGACAACTGGAGCACAAATGAGGAATCGCTGGTGTCATCAAAGGGCGCTCGAAATCGAGATTCGGGAACGCAAGTGGAGATGGATTGGACACACGCTGCTAAGAGATGAGAACAAGTTTTGCAGAGAGGCGCTTGAATGGAATCCAAATGGACATCGAAGGAGAGGCGGTCCCAGAAACTCGTGGCAGCGAAGACTAGCTGCCGAAATCCGAATTATTGACGAGAATCTTGACTGGGACCGAATGAAGACGCTGGCTCCGTATCGTCAACAGTGGAGGTTTTTTACCAAAGTGCTATGTACCGGAGCATCGACGTGGGACTATTAGGTAAATAAGTGGCCCTGTACGAATATTTCTCCAATTATATACAATCATCAGCATATCTTCAGTGTCAAAGGATCATCTTCTCTGCTCAATATCCTGTGGAACAGACGATGCTTTGGAGAATCTTATTTTATACGGATATCCAAGGTACGAGAGCAGTTTCTTCCGAGATCTGAACTAGGGATAGAGACTTCAAAAAGCATTGTTCGATGTACGGTGGTTAATTTCAAAAGAATATTTTTTCCGACGAAACTTAAACCGTTTACGTAACCCCTTGATTTCCATACATCAGACTTTCAAAATTGTGCCAACGAATCATTGGCACCATCAGTTAGTTAAAGATGTTCTCCGGTTAGAAGTTTGCGAGCATGTTTTCGTCATAAAACAAATTTAAGTTCATGCGTTAGCCGCTGCACCTTCACAATTTTAGACGTCTGACTACTATAACCTAGATGGGTATCTCGTGGGAGTCACTTTTCAGGTTAGGTGATCGATCGTGGTCGTGGCCTTTTTTTGAAATTTTGCTTCCCAAAAGTTTTAAAAATGCATTTAGCCTAAGGTAACCTTAGGATACAATAACGTATGTATGCAAATCGCGGTGCTAATCTTTGCTTGCGACATTGAAATCACACGACTCGGCAGGTGTAATTAATTATGATTATCGAAACCTTTTTTTCCTGGGGTCCATTCCGCAGACCGGTGTGGATGATTGACATATGCTTTCGATGCGAACGCTGAAAATAGAGAATGTCATTAGGAGAGGGTTATAAAGATCTCGGCTAATCGGCACAGGCCAAGGGGACATATTTTTTTCTATCCTGATTTACGTGTTAGCAAGGATTAGAAACAAAAAGGTACACCGGCTTTGGCGTTTGAAAGCTTAAATAGTCGTAAAGTGATCAAATTTATTATGGCGATATGTGCGGTGCGGTGAAGGTTGAGCATAACTTTCAAATTTAAAGAGACAAAAGTTGTGGTTTAGATTGCTTTATGGTTCCTGATCTACGCACTGCACATCATCTTAAGGATTTTCCACAGGTGTCCACAGGTGACTCCACTGTTGAGGATTGGTTGATTTTAACATAACCAAAACGTAGATATATTGCCTTCCTTTTTAAAATCCAACTTACTGTACACTTGTGTAAAACACTTTTGACTAACGAGCAATTAATTGGAACCACCCAAAGAGCTAACCTGTTTCTCATCATTCAGAAAAATAAGTGAACACAATGGCAAACATTCCTTCACAAAACGGTCTCGGGGAAGGCTTATTTGTGCCATCCCTTGTATGGAATATATCGCATTTTTGAACTCGACAGGTTTGGCTCGAACTCACTTGGCTTCTCTTGCCCCATCAACAACTTTAGCGCCAAAGCCCCGAAAACGAAAAGGGAAACTTGCCGCGGCCAGCCTCTCTCAGCTGAGCTGAAAACAAAAGCATTCTTCCTTCTTATCCAAAACAAGTTTCTCAATCATACATGCATTGCAACTTGTAGTTGTGACTACAGCTCATTGAAGCTGATCGTTGATTAAGAAGTAACTTGGGAAGCGAAAGTATTTTTGCCAATTAATTTTAAATAAGTTCAGTAATCTGGAGTAAAAAGCGAAAATGAATGTCTGAGAAATTATCAAGCGACTCCAAATTTTTAGCATGTTTTAGTAACAAGTAGAAGCTTACGTGTTTCACTTACCATAGTCATGATTCATTATCCATTGTGTGAAACTACATAATGTCAAGCTGATGTCTAGTTGCCAAAAAAAATAAAATAAATTTCTATGGCTACGTTTGTTTTTTTGGCAATACTATAGGCAAAACAAACAAAACTTCAGTAGTTAATCCATTCTTGAGAGTGACAGACATGTCTGAGTGAATCTCTGAATTGAGATTCGTAAGTCGGCGTAGTTGGTAGAATAAGGACAGAGAGCGCAGATAGTCAAGGCTGCTACTACGTAAAATTTGTTTGTAATTCGGCTTCTGTAAAAAGACGGAATGGCACAAGGAGCGCAGATTTTGAAGGCTGCTGATACGAAAAAGTAGTTTCCTATTCGAATCCCGGAAAAGACAGATAGGCTTGGGAAGCTCAGATTCGTAAGGCTGCTCTGTTTATGGTTTGTTTGTATTTATTTGGCCTTCCGGTAGAGAAAGACGGAATTAGCTTAGGAAGCCGGATTTTGAAGGCTGTCACTGCTGATTTTCTTTCGATTTGGCCTTCCGGTGGATAAAGACGGATTGGCTTACGGCGTATTCGTGAATTGAATTTTTCAATCGAAGTGGTTTTTTCATCGATGCTGACGTTCGCAAATTATAAAGAAACTTATGCAAAAGCATTGAAGAGTGATTAGACATCTACCAAAAATATCTAATCGACTGATGCATCATCCAAAAAAAATCAATTTTCGAACGAACGTTAGGAAGCCCAGATTTAAAGGCTGCTGCTACTGATTGTTTGTTTTCATTAGGCCTCCCAGTGAAAAGATGACGGATAAGCTTAGGGGGAAGTTTGTTTTGATTTGGCCTTACGGTGGAAAAATACAGATTGGCATGGGAAGCGCAGATTTTTATGGCTGCTTCTGCTGGTTGTTTGTTTTGATTTTGCCTTACGCTTAGGCAGTTCAGATTTTCAAAACTGCTTCTGCTGATAGTTTGTTTTGATTTGGTCTTGCAGTGGGAAAAGACGGATTGGCTTTAGAAGCGCAGATTTTAAGTTGGCTGCTGCTGGTTGTGTGATTTGACTTGACGTTCCTGTGGAAAAAGTCGGAACGGCTTAGGAAAAATTAGATTTTAAAGGCTGCTGCTGCTGATGGTTTGTTTTGATTGGGCCTTCCGCACGGTGGTTCAAAATCTAAAAAAAGTTGTTGGCGGAGAGGGATGAAAACAAAACTGTATGGAGGCAATTAGTGGCAGGCAGATATGTTTGAAGTGAGGAACTGTACTTCTTTCAAGTCTCCAGTGAGATTACTCTCTGTTAAGGAGACTTTGAAAAACTGGTCTACGGCAGGTTCAACGATCTAGTTTGTTTAACTGTTGTTTCATACTAAGAAGTTCTCCAAGTTGTATTTGATATGAACTTTGAGTTGACGTTTGAAACTGACTATGTTCCTTATGATTTTTAATTGTGCTGGTAGACTGTTTCACTTCATTTTACTGAAGTATCCAGGGGATCTTTTCATCTTTTCTGTGTTTGGTCTTCTTTGTGTTAGGTTTTCTCTCTAATTTTTGGGGAATCTATGACTCTGTTGCTGGACATGTTTATTGTGGTGACAAAGTGGATTATACAGTACGTTGTGAATCTGCACAAAACTCTGTAGTTCTCTTAGCGTAGTTATTGGTAGAACAGATAACGGGGCTTCTTGGAACAGGCTGAGCGTTGAAAAAAGTTTGGGTCGTTTGTAAACTGCTTACAGACATCGATTTTGCATGGCCTGGAGTCGTCTCATATTGCTTTTCCTTGCAGCTCCCGAGATAGAGACCATGTATTGCAGTTTAGACTGTACAAAAGCATGATAGAGATACGTCAGCTGTTTAGTCGGTACGAACCTCGAAATTTTCCACATTAAGCTGTGTATAGCACTTACTTTTTTTCTGAGCCGGTCTACATGCGCCTCCCATTTCAGAAATTCGTTAAAGATAAGCCCAAGGTACTTGAAGGTTTTAACTTTTTCGATAACTGGTGTACCAGTCTGAAGCAGATTCTCACATTCAATGCGCCGATTGGCTGTCCTAAAAATTAAGTACTTAGTTTTGTCCAAGTTTAGCAAAAGAAGATTGTTATTGAAGTATCCTTGAAGTGTGTCCAGATCCTGCGCCATTCGAGATATTATTATTTGTTGATCAGCATATTCGTACGACAGTGAAGTATCGTCAGCGAAAAGTCGGGGTTTGCCATGTATACGCAGGTTATGCCAATCGTTCACGTACAGGATGAATAGAAGAGGGCCCAAATTACTGCCTTGAGGAACTCCAACTGGTAGGTTTCCTAGTTTGCTTAAAGTTTGGTTAATTTGAACGAACTATTTCCTGTTGGCAAGGTAGCTAGCTAAGAGGGAATTTGAAACACCTCTGATTCCGTAAGCATCCAGTTTTTGGAGCATAGTGGAATGAGCTATTGTGTCGAAGGCCTTTTTCAAATCCAAAAACAACATCTCCATAAGTTTGCGTTTATCGAATGCGTTGTGGATATCATCTAAAAGCTCGGTTGCCGCAGTTAATGTGCTTGAACCTTCCCGGAACCCATATTGATAGTTGTAAAACAGTTTGTGCTGCTTTAGGAAGTGCAAGATACGTTCTGCTATGAGTATTTTAAGGGTTTTACTAAACACTGATAATATTGATATCGGGCGGTAGTTACTGCAGCTAGTCTTTTTCCATGCTTTGAATATCGGAATGACTCATGCTGTTTTGAGAAACTCCGGAAATTGACCTGTCCTAATACAATCTTTGATTATGTCCCGATCAGCGGTGCCAAAATGACATGATGAGTTTTAACAAATTCTGCAGAAATGCCATCCGGTCCAGGACTTTAAGAGGTATCGAGTTTGTTAATAAGAACAATTAGTTCTTGTTCAGTTGCTGGTCTCAGGTATACATTTCTACCATTGTGAACTGATGGAGTATCACTGCCCTGCACATTTCTCGGTATCGTGGCCGCTAATTGTGTCCCAACGTTGCTGAAGTAGTCGTTTTTCCACATCGATTTCCGATTAGATTTTTGGAATAGTTTGTGTTAATACTTATCTAACCTTTCATAGCCCCAGCTCTGGCGCGCTGCAGTTTATTTTTAGATGTTCGATAGGAATTCTTTCAAGTTATCATTTGCGGGGTATTTTTTTGCATCGGCAATACGCATCAATTTCCACACATCAAACGACATCCATGGAATCTGTCACTTTTACTTGAACCGATAGGGGAGAATGAGGATACTTGATCCCTGGGGATACTTAATTCCTTAGCTATATCTCGTAACTGGAATGTTTTACAAACATCAAATGTTTTAGAAAAATGTGCCAAATGGAGTAAAGCAACAATTTAACAAAATAATTGTTTTAGTTATTGAACTTTGTTTGAAAAATTTCAGAAAATGTGACTTGAAAATCTTTTTTCGTCACTTTGAAATGTTCCTTACATGGAAAAATTATAACAAAAATATTTATTTCAATATATCAATCGTTCGAGTATAATATGAACCTCATAATATCATATTTTCAAAGCAATGGAAAACTCTCAACTTTTTTTAGAAAAAGTTTTCAAAAATTTTGATTATGGGTACATTTGATCCCTAGAGTTCAAAACGGTATATTTTTCTCCTGAATGGATCGTAATCATTGCTGATTACGAGATTACCAATATTTATCTAATAACTAATATTCATCCAACAACTGTCTGAAGAAAAGAGCTAAAATAATTTATTTTCTCTATTTTATAGAAAATAGCGCCTTTAAGTATGCAATGTTATCAGCGTTGAGACAAAGTTATAGAGTTTTTTTTCTTCTGACAGTTTAAATTGAGAAATAAGAACCAAAAGGACAAAAAAAGTCAAACGACATTCTATCTTGGGGTTTTGTTTGATTTTTTCCAGCTTTCTGAATGAAGGATCAAGTCTCCTTCAATAGAGAATCAAGTCTCCCTCAGCTTAAAAAATATCGTAATTTTTTTTACTCCCACGAAAATGGTTCTAGTTTATCTACGGATTCTAGTATCGTTTTAATTTTTGAAGCATAGAAACTTGAAGTTACACGCTGTCAGGAAAAGTAAAAGGGTTCGAGTTTCTACAATTTTCCAAAAAGATATGGTGAAAATAAAAAAAGGGGATCAAGTATCCCCACTCTCCCCTACAGTTTTTGTGAACCTCTCTTTCAGTAAAGTGTATAATTCTATAAGTTTGATGAGTTTCTCTGACGGATTGCACGCTTGTTTGTTTTCGAATTCTATTCGGAAAGCTGCATTTATTTGCTCGTGTAGAAGGATAACTTTTCCAAGTATTTGATACGCAATGGTTTTTTTTTTTAATTAATTGTGGTCAACACCAGGCTGTGATCACTGATGTCAAATCGGAGCGATTTATTTCTAAAAATAAATAGAGTAAATTGAAACAATTTTATTCTCAAGTTTTGGGTTCTAAATCAAACGAAACTTTATTAGTTCATGATATTGAGGATTCATCTCGAAACTGTGACATGGATTATAATATATCACTTCGCTATAGACATTAATAGTTTTCTAAAGATTTATATGCTTTTTTAATTGTTTTGGGTTGAGAATAAAAAATTCTATTTTTATTTCTTGTGTTTAAGTTATTGATCATATTTTTTTTTCCATGAAAGGTTTGTAACAGGTCCTAGAAAATATCTTATAACATCATAACGTTCCTTGAATGTCGGAGATTCGATTCCAACATAGAAAATTTGGTTGTTGAGAAAATTTACTTGGGAATTTGAACAACTGTGTTCCGGTGGAAAAAAAACGGATAGTCTGTGTAGAGATGAGTTTAAGGATTTACAGAAAATATATAAAATTTGATTGATTTGAAAAGCCTGTGCTATTTTAGAATGGAATGTAGGATTGAGATCAAAGGTGTTTGAAAAATAAAATATTGTTTAGAGAAAAACGAAAGTCGATTGACAAAAGTTTCTATTGAGAAAAGAGGTGGGAAGAAATGTAAGGATGAAATTAGGGATATGCAAAAATATTATTTAACAAAAATTTAAAAAAATAAAAATTATCGGTATTCGGCAACACTGGAGATGAAAAAAATGTAACAAATTTCTTTGCCGATGTTTGTTATGTTGGCAAAACAAACAAAATAAAGTCAGTCATTGATCCAATCTTGTGAGGGACAGACTTGTCTGAGTGAATTGTGATTTGTAAAAACGGTAGAACCAAGGTGTGTATATACCGAATATCAAATTTCCGAATCAGCGATTTTGGTTATTTAGGCTATGCAACTGCGGAACTCATGGAGATTGTTTACAAACAAACCACAGAAATGCTGAGCAAATAATCTTATGTTTGTAAACAAACTCATTGAGAGCCCCGCTCACTTCTCGCCTATTTACTGTAAAAGTCGGAAAACCTCGTGTTTCAAAAAACCTTGGGTGACCGGGTGTCCTCTAGTAAGTTCTGTTGTTATAGTGATGCATAACAACGACTAGCGAGTTTGAGCGATGGGCAAATGTATGTTTGTGCATTTGTAATGTTCAGCTAGACCCACACACTTTGCCTTTTTTTTTTTTTTCAAAATTCGCTCTCCGGATTGAGCAAACGCAATATTATTCGCATTGGTTATTTTCTTATGTCAACAATGTAATACTTCTTCACCGCATTGCGGTTTTCAAAACAAATATTTTATAACCAAGCCCGCCACATACCACAATACTGATGCAATGTTTCTGCTATTGTTTTCTCTCCTCAGGATCGATCTCGGAACGCATCCGAGCGGCAGTCGGCTACCACTACACTCACCATCAATGTGGCCGATTCGGACGATCAGGATCCCTCGTTCATCTATCGGGGGTGCGTTCTGCTCGACGGAGCCTGCCTAAACCCCGAATACAGTGCATCGATACCGGCCGGCAGTCTGCAGGGAGTACTCACCGTGTCTCCGGAACGTATCCAAGCGGTAGATCTGGATACCATTAGTGCCCCGATACGGTACTCGTTTCTGAAGGGAATTCCGAGCAATTACGATGACTACTTCGAAATCGACGCCCAAACGGGAGTGCTCAAGCAAACCAAGCTGGTGGATTCTTCCGTAACGGCCAAGAAGTTTGACATTATCGTCAAAGCCGAGGAAGCGACCGAAATGAAGCGATTCGCCACGGCCAAGTTAACCATTCATGTTAAAGCTGTGGACGCGTATCCACCCGTAATAAGCGTCACCTCAACGGAAGGGTTTGTGGATGAAAACTCGTCGATTGGGACCACCGTTACCGATTCCAAGGGGAAACCGATCAAGTTGAGTACCAGCGATGCCGATTTGGGACCGGAAGATGATAAAGTTGAATACATCTACGAAGTGACGACGCCTTCATTTGTAGTGTCCAAAGAAGGCATTCTTCAGGTAAATGAAGAAGGACTGGATCGAGATCCACCAAACCCGGGCAAATACCGATTCCAGGTTGTCGCTCGAGAAGCGAACGGTAATGCGGCTAGTGCACCGATGAGTTTGACGGTCACTTTGAACGACGTAAATGATAACGCTCCCAAGCTAGCGATGGTTGCCCCGGTAAGTCTCACAGCAGGCGATGGTCGCAGACTCGTAACAAAAGTAGTGGCTACTGATAACGATAAGGGAGAAAACGCCGCCATCACGTACAGCATCTTCCACGTTTCCAACAACGGAGCCAACAAATTTGCTGTTGATCCCAAAAGTGGTGAGATCGAAACACGAACTAGACTCAACGCCGGTGAACAATACAGCATAACCGTTCAAGCGACCGATGTCGGTGGGCTGTCGTCTCAAGCGATCGTCGAGGTGTCGATCACACCGGGGCCGAACACCAAACCTCCTCGCTTTATGAAGCCGGTGTACGATGTGCAGGTTAGCGAGGGAGCCGAAATCAATTCAACTGTGATTGTCGTGAAAGCCGAAGATCCCGAAAATGACCCGGTCAAGTATGCGATAACGACCGGGAATGATCTGAGACAATTTTCTATCAGTAAGGAAAACGGAGTCATTAGCGTGATACGGAAACTGGATCGTGAAGATCTTACCAGATATCAGTTGATCATTCGAGCCGAAGATAACGGAGGGTTGGCGAGCAGTGCAACGGTTAACATTAAAGTGACTGATATTAACGATAAGAACCCAGAGTTTAACGAAAACCTTCTGCCATATATTTTCACCATTGACGAAGGACGCGACAATGTTGTTATAGGATCGGTACAAGCTACAGATGCGGATGAAGGGATGAACGCCGAAATAACGTACACCATCCCTTCGGATGTGCCTTTTAAAATCAACTCCCGAACAGGCGAAATTCGTACGAAATCCAAACTTGACTACGAGAAACAAAAAGAGTACAAATTTGTAGTTACAGCTCAAGACGGAGCTCCAGAACCTCGGCTAGGCACAGCTAGCGTTACAGTTAAAGTTCGAGACGTACCGGATGAAGTGCCACGCTTCATGGAACCTTTCATTGAGGTGAAGATTCCGGAAAACGTACCGGATATGATGGTCACTACTGTTCGTGCCTTTGATCCGGACACGAAACCCGAGATAACCTATGTCCTAAAGCGTGGACCTGCAGAGTTGTTCAAGATCGATGCAAAATCGGGACAGATAAAAACCATTCGTGGCTTGGATTTCGAAAAGGATAAAATTCATGAGCTGATCGTTGGAACAGTGGAAAATAATGGAACCAACCCCGGGGACTATATCAAAATCTTGATCGAAGTAGAAGATCGTAACGATATTCCTCCGGTGTTCGTTTCGATTCCGGAACCAATCAATATCAACGACGATCTTCCTATCGGCTCGATTGTTGGATCTATGCCGGCTGTTGATGGAGATGGTTCATCGCCTGGTAATGTGGTTCGCTATGAAATGGTTGGTCGCGGGAAGTCGTTGAAGTACTTCCAAGTGGATCCCGATTCGGGCATTGTGCGAATTCGTGATGAGCTGAACAAAGACGAAGATTCCGAATACCTGGTGGATGTGAGGGCCTATGATATGGGCGAACCTCAGCTAAGTTCGGTTGCAACTCTTCCAATTTACGTTAGTCATATTCCGGCAAATCCTAACGGAGATTCGTCCGAATCGCAAACCGTTCGAGGCATTTTTAATCCGGATATTCAAGGTTTAGCCTTCAGTGACGACAGTTACACCACCAGTGTTCCGGAGTCGACTGGCACAAATGCAACGATCAAGCTTATACAGATAATTAATTCCAAAAAGGCAACTAAAAACAACGGTGGATTCAAATGTGAAATAACCAAGGGGAATGAAAAGAAACTGTTCGGCATCATGATCGAAGACCATGCCTGTGGATTGGTACTCAAAGGCACCCTAGACTACGAAACCTCCAAAGAACACAATCTAGAAGTCCGTCTGGTGTCGAACAAATACTTCGTGAATCAACATAAAAACTTTGCGAAAATAAACGTTATCGTGCAGGACGAGAACGACAATGTGCCACAGTTCCAATTTCCGAATACATTCCAACCAGGAGTACGCAACGATACCTATTATGCAGTGGTATCGGGAGATGCAGACACCGACACGCCTATTCTAACTGTCAAAGCGACAGACAAAGACACTGGACCGCACGGTCAGATCAGATACTTCATTTACGACGAAAAAGTTAACGAAATACCGAACGACGACTCACCGAGCTCATTTTTCACGATCGGTGAAGAGAATGGAATGCTCAAAACGCAGAAGAGCTTACAGAGTGTTAAGCAGACACCTTTGGTGTTTGTTGTAGAGGCCCGGGACAACAATGGCGATCCACAGGGTGGAATGCTCCACAAGGCTAAAGCCAGGGTGGTAGTCAATCTGATATCGGACATCAACCGAATGACTTTGGTGTTCTCAGATTCGAACCCTAAAGACATCCGAAGGCATGTGCGCGCCTTGGAGGAGCTGTTGCACGAAAAGTCTACGGGACTGATCACGGGCATCGAACGATTCAGCACCCGCAAGATTTTGAACGATAACGGAACCGTTGAAGAAGTCTCGGGAGCAACGGATGTCTGGTAAGGTTTTTGGAATGAAAGTGTTGTAGATAAATGTTAATGGCTTTTATGTTCTTTTGAAGGTTTTACGCGGTGGACCCGAAGTCAGAGAAGATTTTGGAGCGAAACTCCACTCCGATTATGACCAGCATCCTAACCCCGACAGTGCTATCCCAGATCAACTTTGAAGCATCTAGCATCGCCCATGCTACGGCTCAAGGTATTTTTGGTCCGGTTGAACCAAGGCAACAAATTCAAAAGGTAAAGGCCACTGTCATCGTGAATGAGGACGTTTTCCCGTACGCTCTTATCGGGGTTGCAATCGTGATCCTGATTTTGGGAACAGTTGGAATCATCTACATTTGCATTTCTTGGTCCAAGTAAGTAGACATTAGTTAGCAAAAATGCTCCTAGCGCCGTTTTAACGTAATGCTTTGTAGGTATAAGAATTTTAAACAAAGAATGCGCCAATACACTGCCCCTGCTAGTCCAGTCCGCTATGATCCCGTGATCATCAACTCCCAAGCCCCTGCCGCAGAAAATCAAACTAGCCTGAAGGAGTACGAAACCCAGGTACTCGCCATGGCTGTCCCCATAGATGAGGGTGATGACCTTCAGCTAGATTTTAGCGCCAAAAACCACGCCTTCAGCCTTGACAACGTCAGCTACATCACCCACAAGGAAAACGGTACGTAATCCTTGAATCCTAACCTTGAAGTGTGCTTCTCTTCCGATCTCCAGACGTTACTGTCTCGCTTTCGCTCTAGGTCAGCACAGTCCTACGAACTCCGACGCAACGACCGCTGTTGTCGGTACTCTGCAGCGCAACAACAATAACAACATCAAGAACAATAACAACAACAACCTGAACATCAACAATCGACAGAACACGCTTAATCGAACGCTGGAGATGAACCGCAACAACTACCTGAATCCGCTAGGGACAGCTGGCAACGGGAACATCCCGGGTACTCTCACCCTCGGAAGAATCAAAAGCGAACGAAACAACTACATCAATGGGTATGTTTGGATAACTTTTAAAAGAAAGATACATTTTCAAAACACTTCTTTTCTTTCTTCAGTTACGGCGACACTTTGAACCGGAACAATCTGTCGATGGCACAGAACAACACCTTCAATACTCTGGGCCGCAATCAGCGGAACAATGCCGTGGTGAACAATAACATCCATAACCATCACGGCAACAATAACCATAACAGCAACCATCACCATAACCTGAACCATCACCATCACAACCACAATGGGGTGGAAATCGTCACCAATACGCTGGGTCGGAACAACCGATACGCCGATGTGCCGATAAGCAATCCGTTGTTTCACATACGGTAAGTTGGAAGGTGGTCAAAAAAGAATTGTTCTTGTTTTGTAAGTCGAGTTGAGCTTGCTCTAGAAGATTTTTTTTAATTTGAACCTAGTTAAAATTGACTGTCATACTGTTACTCAACTTTGTCAGCATAATTTTCTGAATTTATGCGTCGATAGACGTAGAATAAAGTAAGTTATCTGTTTAGATTCTTATAAAATTTCGCCCGCACTCCAATTTGAAAAAAACTCAGAAACACTCAATCGTCATGGCTTCAACACGACTTACAGGATGAGACCTTTTTTAAGGATGCTTGTAAGCTCGATTGCCGATTAACATTTGCTGTTCTGTGTTCCAACAGCTGGCGGATGTTTTAAGCACTGGTAACAAAAAAAGCTTCCCAGGACCTTAAATAACTATTAAACGAAAGGTTTCTCCCACGTTAAGTCGAACGTTAAAGTATTAACATGGATTCAGATTTCTGATTAAAAGTTAAAAAACACATTGGACTCACAAAACAAATTCAGATTTCAGACACAGGTTAAGATTTCATATTCAGATTTCAGATTCAGGTTTCAGATTCAGATTTCAGATTCAGATTTCAGATTCAGATTTCAGATTCAGATTTCAGATTCAGATTTCAGATTCAGATTTCAGATTCAGATTTCAGATTCAGATTTCAGATTCAGATTCAGGTTTCAGATTCAGATTTCAGATTCAGATTTCAGATTCAGATTTCAGATTCAGATTTCAGATTCAGATTTCAGATTCAGATTTCAGATTCAGATTTCAGATTCAGATTTCAGATTCAGATTTCAGATTCAGATTTCAGATTCAGATTTCAGATTCAGATTTCAGATTTCAGATTCAGATTTCAGATTCAGATTTCAGATTCAGATTTCAGATTTCAGATTCGGATTTCAGATTCAGATTCAGATTTCAGATTCAGATTTCAGATTCAGATTTCAAATTCAGATTGAGATTTCAGATTCAGATTTCAGATTCAGATTTCAGATTCAGATTTCAGATTCAGATTTCAGATTCAGATTTCAGATTCAGATTTCAGATTCAGATTTCAGATTCCGATTTCAGATTCAGATCTCAGATTCAGATTTCAGAGACAGATTCCAGATTCAGATTTCAGATTCAGATTTCAGATTCAGATTTCAGAT
Source organism: Uranotaenia lowii (assembly GCF_029784155.1). Lineage (NCBI taxonomy): Eukaryota > Metazoa > Arthropoda > Insecta > Diptera > Culicidae > Uranotaenia > Uranotaenia lowii. The sequence goes on along the minus strand of NC_073691.1, from coordinate 157,862,426 downwards.
TCAGATTTCAGATTCAGATTTCAGATTCAGATTTCAGATTCAGATTTCAGATTCAGATTTCAGATTCAGATTTCAGATTCATATTTCAGATTCAGATTTCAGATTCAGATTTCAGATTCAGATTTCAGATTCAGATTTCAGATTCAGATTTCAGATTCAGATTTCAGATTCAGATTTCAGATTCAGATTTCAGATTCAGATTTCAGATTCAGATTTCAGATTCAGATTTCAGATTCAGATTTCAGATTCAGATTTCAGATTCAGATTTCAGATTCAGATTTCAGATTCAGATTTCAGATTCAGATTTCAGATTTAGATTTCAGATTCAGATTTCAGATTCAGATCTCAGATTCAGATTTCAGATTCAGATTTCAGATTCAGATTTCAGATTCAGATTTCAGATTCAGATTTCAGATTCAGATTTCAGATTCAGATTTCAGATTCAGATTTCAGATTCAGATTTCAGATTCAGATTTCAGATTCAGATTTCAGATTCAGATTTCAGATTCAGATTTCAGATTCAGATTTCAGATTCAGATTTCAGATTCAGATTTCAGATTCAGATTTCAGATTCAGATTTCAGATTCAGATTTCAGATTCAGATTTCAGATTCAGATTTCAGATTCAGATTTCAGATTCAGATTTCAGATTCAGATTTCAGATTCAGATTTCAGATTCAGATTTCAGATTCAGATTTCAGATTCAGATTTCAGATTCAGATTTCAGATTCAGATTTCAGATTCAGATTTCAGATTCAGATTTCAGATTCAGATTTCAGATTCAGATTTCAGATTCAGATTTCAGATTCAGATTTCAGATTCAGATTTCAGATTCAGATTTCAGATTCAGATTTCAGATTCAGATTTCAGATTCAGATTTCAGATTCAGATTTCAGATTCAGATTTCAGATTCAGATTTCAGATTCAGATTTCAGATTCAGATTTCAGATTCAGATTTCAGATTCCGATTTCAGATTCAGATTTCAGATTCAGATTTCAGATTCAGATTTCAGATTCAGATTCCAGATTCAGATTTCAGATTCAGATTTCAGATTCAGATTTCAGATTCAGATTACAGATTCAGATTTCAGATTCAGATTTTAGATTCAGATTTCAGATTCAGATTTCAGATTCAGATTTCAGATTCAGATTTCAGATTCAGATTTCAGATTCAGATTTCAGATTCAGATTTCAGATTCAGATTTCAGATTCAGATTTCAGATTCAGATTTCAGATTCAGATTTCAGATTCAGATTTCAGATTCAGATTTCAGATTCAGATTTCAGATTCAGATTTCAGATTCAGATTTCAGATTCAGATTTCAGATTCAGATTTCAGATTTCAGATTCAGATTTCAGATTCAGATTTCAGATTCAGATTTCAGATTCAGATTTCAGATTCAGATTTCAGATTCAGATTTCAGATTCAGATTTCAGATTCAGATTTCAGATTCAGATTTCAGATTCAGATTTCAGATTCAGATTTCAGATTCAGATTTCAGATTCAGATTTCAGATTCAGATTTCAGATTCAGATTTCAGATTCAGATTTCAGATTCAGATTTCAGATTCAGATTTCAGATTCAGATTTCAGATTCAGATTTCAGATTCAGATTTCAGATTCAGATTTCAGATTCAGATTTCAGATTCAGATTTCAGATTCAGATTTCAGATTCAGATTTCAGATTCAGATTTCAGATTCAGATTTCAGATTCAGATTTCAGATTCAGATTTCAGATTCAGATTTCAGATTCAGATTTCAGATTCAGATTTCAGATTCAGATTTCAGATTCAGATTTCAGATTCAGATTTCAGATTCAGATTTCAGATTCAGATTTCAGATTCAGATTTCAGATTCAGATTTCAGATTCAGATTTCAGATTCAGATTTCAGATTCAGATTTCAGATTCAGATTTCAGATTCAGATTTCAGATTCAGATTTCAGATTCAGATTTCAGATTCAGATTTCAGATTCAGATTTCAGATTCAGATTTCAGATTCAGATTTCAGATTCAGATTTCAGATTCAGATTTCAGATTCAGATTTCAGATTCAGATTTCAGATTCAGATTTCAGATTCAGATTTCAGATTCAGATTTCAGATTCAGATTTCAGATTCAGATTTCAGATTCAGATTTCAGATTCAGATTTCAGATTCAGATTTCAGATTCAGATTTCAGATTCAGATTTCAGATTCAGATTTCAGATTCAGATTTCAGATTCAGATTTCAGATTCAGATTTCAGATTCAGATTTCAGATTCAGATTTCAGATTCAGATTTCAGATTCAGATTTCAGATTCAGATTTCAGATTCAGATTTCAGATTCAGATTTCAGATTCAGATTTCAGATTCAGATTTCAGATTCAGATTTCAGATTCAGATTTCAGATTTCAGATTCAGATTTCAGATTCAGATTTCAGATTCAGATTTCAGATTCAGATTTCAGATTCAGATTTCAGATTCAGATTTCAGATTCAGATTTCAGATTCAGATTTCAGATTCAGATTTCAGATTCAGATTTCAGATTCAGATTTCAGATTCAGATTTCAGATTCAGATTTCAGATTCAGATTTCAGATTCAGATTTCAGATTCAGATTTCAGATTCAGATTTCAGATTCAGATTTCAGATTCAGATTTCAGATTCAGATTTCAGATTCAGATTTCAGATTCAGATTTCAGATTCAGATTTCAGATTCAGATTTCAGATTCAGATTTCAGATTCAGATTTCAGATTCAGATTTCAGATTCAGATTTCAGATTCAGATTTCAGATTCAGATTTCAGATTCAGATTTCAGATTCAGATTTCAGATTCAGATTTCAGATTCAGATTTCAGATTCAGATTTCAGATTCAGATTTCAGATTCAGATTTCAGATTCAGATTTCAGATTCAGATTTCAGATTCAGATTTCAGATTCAGATTTCAGATTCAGATTTCAGATTCAGATTTCAGATTCAGATTTCAGATTCAGATTTCAGATTCAGATTTCAGATTCAGATTTCAGATTCAGATTTCAGATTCAGATTTCAGATTCAGATTTCAGATTCAGATTTCAGATTCAGATTTCAGATTCAGATTTCAGATTCAGATTTCAGATTCAGATTTCAGATTCAGATTTCAGATTCAGATTTCAGATTCAGATTTCAGATTCAGATTTCAGATTCAGATTTCAGATTCAGATTTCAGATTCAGTTTTCAGATTTCAGATTCAGATTCAGATTTCATATACAGATTTCAGATTCAGATTTCAGATTCAGATTTCAGATTTAGATTTCAGATTCAGATTTCAGATTCAGATCTCAGATTCAGATTTCAGATTCAGATTTCAGATTCAGATTTCAGATTCAGATTTCATATTCAGATTTCAGATTCAGATTTCAGATTCAGATTTCAGATTCAGATTTCAGATTCAGATTTCAGATTCAGATTTCAGATTCAGATTTCAGATTCAGATTTCAGATTCAGATTTCAGATTCAGATTTCAGATTCAAATTTCAGATTCAGATTTCAGATTCAGATTTCAGATTCAGATTTCAGATTCAGATTTCAGATTCAGATTTCAGATTCAGATTTCAGATTCAGATTTCAGATTCAGATTTCAGATTCAGATTTCAGATTCAGATTTCAGATTCAGATTTCAGATTCAGATTTCAGATTCAGATTTCAGATTCAGATTTCAGATTCAGATTTCAGATTCAGATTTCAGATTCAGATTTCAGATTCAGATTTCAGATTCAGATTTCAGATTCAGATTTCAGATTCAGTTTTCAGATTTCAGATTCAGATTCAGATTTCATATTCAGATTTCAGATTCAGATTTCAGATTCAGATTTCAGATTTAGATTTCAGATTCAGATTTCAGATTCAGATCTCAGATTCAGATTTCAGATTCAGATTTCAGATTCAGATTTCAGATTCAGATTTCAGATTCAGATTTCAGATTCAGATTTCAGATTCAGATTTCAGATTCAGATTTCAGATTCAGATTTCAGATTCAGATTTCAGATTCAGATTTCAGATTCAGATTTCAGATTCAGATTTCAGATTCAGATTTCAGATTCAGATTTCAGATTCAGATTTCAGATTCAGATTTCAGATTCAGATTTCAGATTCAGATTTCAGATTCAGATTTCAAATACAGAATTCATTGACGGATTGACGGGTAATTTTTATTAAACATTTGTTATTTTTTACCCAGTCGCCAGTGAATTTACCGCAATTACAGTAAAATTGTTCAGAAACTTTTAAAGCAAGTTTTGCTTTTTCAACCTTAATTTAATTTTTAAGTTTTCTAAACGTAAAATGATTGTTAGCACTGTTTAAAATATCTCAATGAACGTTAAATAAGTTGTGATTAAGCTTTGTTTCTTTTTCAGCCAAAATGGAGACCTCCAGTCCCAGCAGCACCTGAATCACTCGAGTCCTAGCAACGATAATGTGACTTTCGGCAAGAGAGACTACGCTCAACTGTCATTCTCCTACCTGAACGATCTGGACCGATCGGATGCGGAAACGACCACCGAATTGTAGGAGAGAAATCGAAATGCACCTTACACACAGACACTTACAAATTTTGTAGTCTCGGAAACGATAAGGATCTATAGAACAAGCAATAGGACTACAACTGTGTAGTGCAACCGTATGCATGCCATCTTACCGGAGGAATTTTGAGTTAGGAATCTACTGCCGTTTTAAGCTTCTAGTTTAAGAGTATGTGTAATATCTTGATTCGTTGTTCTGTGAGTTGTTTTATGTAGTAGTTTTATCCGTAGGTAGACGCAATACATCTCTCATCTGTTGTTTCTCGTTACTTTTAGGTTATATTTTATATTAACGATTTTCCCCCGTTTCATTTAACTGTAACCGTTTGTGGCATTTTCTACATTTTACTAACCTTAGCTCTTTTATCAATTATGATTTTTTGTTTTTTACATCGATTAGCTTAGACTGCGTCCTCATATTTATGACTCCACACGACTTTACCTTTAGCAAACCCGTTAAACTGTTTTAAAGTCTGCTTTTGTGTAAAAAGTTAGGAATTTTTTAAACCTAGGCAAAGAGAAGAAATGAAAAAACATATTATAACATACTGAGCAAGTAGTTAAACTACGAAGAAGTATCGCCGAGAACTTTTTCACTGTACATATTGAGTCATATAGTTTACGGAAGATGTACGTGAGATTTTATTTTTATAAACCTGTTTTAACCCGAGCAATTGTATATTGATTTTAGAGCAACTGAGGTTGGAAGATTTTAACCAACAGGGACACAAATGTTGCAATTGGGGCGATTCTTCCTGGAACTGAATCTGTTTGGTATTTTAGAGAAAATTTTAGCTACAGTAAGTATTTTACACAGCCTAACTAGATAGTACCGTGAAATCTACCAATCTTACCGTAGGAATGTTTAATCGAAACCAACTCAATTGTAATTGTAGAAACTGTAAACTACCTTTAAAGTAACAAATAAATTGGTACGACGTAGGACGATATCTAGTAGGGATCAAATAAATTGGATCGATTTTCCAAGCTGATAATATAGCCAAATAAACATGATGGGTGTGTTTCTTCATCTGAAAGTACCTTCCCTATTTTGCGGTTCCGTCTTGGCCTTAGGAATTCGTCTGATTGCTTACGTGACACTCTCTAGGAGCGTGTTCTCTTGGACAAGGTACGCGGTCGACTGACGCTGTGTCTTGAGCAGTGTTGCCGGTTCGTCTGTTTTGTGGGAGTTATAATAATGTTATATATTCAGGTACCGCACACCTATGAACAACAGAACTCGGAATGCAACAGATATAAGCTTTTTTTTTAGTCTGTATAGAACGAACCGTGAAAATCTCAAATATAACACTGGCGATTATGACAGGAGTATCTTTTTCCCCCTCAAATTTTGAGGATCAAAGAAAGTTTAGTACCACCACCACGGGTCATGACCATCCCTGAAAATTTCTCCGCTTCCACTCACTGCAGGAAAGAACGTAGCTTTTCTTTCGGTCCAAAACTCTTCCATGATTTTTTGCAAAATTTTTAAGTAACGTTTGCATAAGTAAATTTGAACATTTCAGTTTGTATGTTAGGGAAGTTAGTTAGGGTTTTGGACAAAGATGTTAAGCGGAAAATGTCCTTTAGCAAATTTATAAATTGGCACAAAAACCATTAGCACACGGAGAAAAAAGTATGGTATTTCCAATAATAATCCACTCATATTCAATCATATATCTGATTGATTCTCGACCAACTATAGTTAGCAAAATTCCAACAATACATATGATAGACAATCCTATCTTATCTTATCAAAAAATCGCCAAGCATGGCCAAAAGACTTTCTAAGGCCTACAGAAAAACGTCAATTTTTGAGAATGATCCGTCCACCCCTCGTTTCAGGACCATTTATTCTTTTTTTCAAGATTTTGAAAAATTCATCCTTTTTAAAATACAATATCTCCGTACAAAAAAATTAAAACAAAATGACAAAGTATGCGTTGTGTAGATTTTTATTAAAATCTATCAAATGATATTTTTCATTTTTTGAAATAGTGACGTTTTAAACGTCAAAACAAAGCTCCAAAAATAAAACGTTATTTTTCGCAAGGAAAGTATATTTATATCTTGAATTTCATGATTTCAACGCTTTTTTTTTTAGATAATTTTACCTTAGAACCAACCAAAATCCCAATAAAATATTTCTAGTTTTCGAGAAGTTGTATTGTCGAACAATTATCAACTCGCAGCCCTCAGGGATTTCACTAGACATCATGTTCTTATAAGTAAAATTTCAATTTTTTCCTTATGTTTTTTCGCTCCAACACTGCAAGTTAAATCTTCATTAAATGGTCTTTTCTTTTTGGATTTTGGATGGTTTATAATGGAGGCTGATCGTGGTCGGTGCCACAAAAAAAAAGAATCAATTTACCTACAGTAAATTTTGCGTGTATTGGGCAAAATTATGACGAATTCATCCCCCCCATCACGGATAAAAAAACTCCTCAGGTTGTTATCGAAGATCATATGGTTGGCTCTTCCATATCACTGATTTTTGGTTAAACCCATAATATTGCTAAATCTACATCGATGACTACGAATAAACTAGCGTTGCTGTAAAGTTGTTTGGGCTATCGAGGATTTCTCATCTTCTCATCGCTAATATAAACTAACATATGGTGGATTTGGCTGTTTTATTCAGGTCAACTTAAAGATTCTAAATGTTAGTTTTGGTATGTGAGAAAAACAGAAGATAGTGGAAGTTAATTTTTATACCAAAACAAAAATATATACAATAGAAAGGGCAATCTTTTAACTTTCATAGACATATTGTGTCATTTGTATGCATGAGGTTTTACTCCTGAAATAACTTAAATGAAAAATGGTACATTGGCAAATTTTAGTATTTTTTTCATACACGTACATAAGTTCCCGCTTCAACACGAATGTGGCATAGTTGGCTGATCGAAGAATTGTTGAATCGGCTATACTTAAACTTTAAAACGTGCATCTTTCAGTTAAGTTATTTTAGTAGTGAAACTTTATGCATACAAATGAAACTATATGTCCATAAAAGTTAAAAGATTGTCCTTTCTAATGTATATATTTTTGTTTTGGTATGTTTGCAACTTTCAGAGATATTGAACAATAAAAACATGCAATTTTTTTAAGAAATCACCCAAAAAGTACCATCAAACTTCAAAATAATGACTTGACACCTCCAACGAAGTTGTGTAATTTTTCATTTGCCACAACTCTCTCATACAAAGTTAGTCTCAAAACACGCTCAAACAGATTCGCCGGCGGTACCACGGATATTCTTCACCACTGATGCGGCAATGGAATTCGTTCCGGATTGGCGGCTGTTCCGCCGGATGTTCTTCGCCACTGATTCGGCGATCGACGATCGGATTCGGCACCTGAATTTCCAAGATTCCACCACTGGTACGGCGATCTGCTGCGCTCGGATTCGGCACCCCTGACCCACCGGATATTCGCCACGGATGATGCGATCGGATTCGGCACCTGAACTTCCAAGATTTCGCCACTGATGCGCTCGGATTCGGCACCTGATCCACCAAATGTTCGCCACTGATGAGGCGGCTGCTCCACTGGATATTCACCACTGATGCGGCGCTGGATTTCGGCGGTTGGCACTCCTGGATATTCGCCACTGATGCGGCGATCGGATTCCTCGGGTTCGGTATTTCGCCACGGATGCGACGATCAGATACGGCACCTGAATTTCCAAGATTTTGCCACTTATGCGGCTATCTGCTGCGCTTGGACTTGGCGGCTGTGCCCCCGAATGTTTGCCACTGATGCGGCGATCGAAATTTGCGACGGTTTGTCTACAACTGGATCAATGCGATTGATTGCCACAATGTGATGCTGTATGTTCTAGAGTCCTACAATTGGTACAGTTCATCGGACGTGGTACAAAAAGTCGAATCGGTAGCCTCAACAGGGCGGTACCTTCAAAGGTAACACAGAATGAAGCTGACGGGGAATACTTTTTATTACCATTAACAGAGCTGGAAGTTCTGAGTTGGCGGCAATCCAGGATTTTGACCGAAGTCATATCGAGGCTCTTGAACTTTCCAACCCCATTGGTCTTAATGTATTCTTCCGACAGACTCATGTCCGTGATCACGCCCTCAATCTCTACGTTTTGAGACGGAATGTAGACCCGGTATTCTTAAATAAAATGTTTGCTGGAAGCAATCTCGTTAGCAGCCTGCAAACTAGTTACCATAACCCGCAATTTTTTGGCATAACCTTTGTGATATTGGTCACAGAGGACCATCTCGCCAGATCCTTTGTAATCTGCAAAACATTTAAAACTTTTCCATTCGGTTTGGGCCGAAAGAAAATCACCCACGGGCCAGAGAAAGATGGATTCTCCGGATGAACCCGAACCCGGGGGGGGGGGGGGGGGTGGGGGGGGGACCTGAATTTTTGTGGATGACTGCGGTGAATCATCCACTGGAATATCATTTGCGCCTGAATGACCCGGTTCATCTTCTGAAACCATTTTCTCAGGAACAATCAGATCATTCAGACGCCCAACATTTCCGTGGACGACTCGCCCATCATCACCAAAGACTAGTCCCCCGGCTTCGTTCATATTCAATTACGGGGACAGGAATGTCTTCCGTAAAAAAAAAGAAAAAAATTTAAAATATACATAGATACTCAAATGGAAACGAGATTAGAGATGAAAAAAAGGGAAAAAAGATAAATCAAACTTGTTTTTACTCTGCTAATTTTGATATTCCAGTTGTGATACAATCCAGCGGCTTCGTTTTGTGGCCGTCCCTCACACGCTTTTGAATCGGCACCAAGATCCAGCCGATATGCGGTGATGACCTTCAAGGTCACCATGCGGTACGGAGACGAACAACAACTTCTTTTGTTCTCCACAACAGCTCTTGCAAAAAAAAACCACCGAGAAGGAAAAAAAGTTCACAATTTCACAGCACAAATCAAAACCCACTATTGTTGGATGGGGAAAAATGTCTGCACTAGATCTAGCTAACCGGTCACGGTACACACAAACCGAACTTATCCGGTAATCGGCACTACGGTGTTTTCACCCGGATGTATAACCGAACAAAAGAACGCACTATTGTTTCGCGAACTAGCAACGATGTAAAAGCACGTCCGCACTAGAAAACAGCTACGACTCGAATGATTTCTCAAGTGCTTATCGCTTAAATAATTCAACAGCGGGTAGACTTGACTATTTTTCCCAATGGGCTGAAGAAAGCAAACATTTCCGTACCAAGTTTTCAGTCAAGAAACCCGCAGGAAAAAGAAAATTGAAACGAGTGAAACACGTATATGGGCAACATGGCCGTCTTTATTGCAACAATTTCAACCAGAGGCAATTTTTTAATAATCCTTAAAATGATATCTGCGGCTCGGGAATGTCAATCAAAGGGAACTTTGGTAACATTAATAAATTATGGTTAGAGATAAAATGCAGAGTTTTCAGTATAATCCTTGTTAAAATTGATTCTAAATTTGCAGTATGACAACAACAGATGCGTTTGGCAACCAAAATGTTACCCTATTTCGAGTCTGTTATGGGGTGAAGTGTTTAATTTCGGAAACCACACTGACGTTCTGGTACCAAAAATTTGGTACGGTGCGTGTGTATGCGATTTGACAGCTGGTTCAGTCCTCTGATTTTTCCTAGTCTTCATTATACAATCTGATAGTTCCCAAATATCTTTGACGCTTGACTAGGCCTCGTATTTTGTTCAGTTAACATTTATTTCTAATTTGAACAAGTAGATGTTAATTTGAAACAGAAATAAGATAAAAAAAAACAGTGGAAGGGCATTTTTTTGTGCTTTAGCGGAAAATATTGACCAGCAGGAAAGGTAAATTGCTATAAATTTAAAGTTTTTGTTTTCTCAAATAGTTTAAATTGTTTTCAGATATTTTCATTCACTTGAACAATATTCTGCTTGGACGTTGATTCCCAGGGGACCAATCCGGAATCCGATTTATCCGATAGTTCAACACGGTCCAAAGTACGCACACAAACTTGAATAGAGGCCCTAGTCCGATGGAACTTGAAAACACGATCTAAAAAACCTTATTTCAATAAATGTTGTTCTATCAAGAACTAATTAATTGTCTAATACATTTATTCTTATCGAATCTCCAAAAACGTCAGTTAGTGTTTTCGTGCGAACTCTAAGAATTCAGCGATTAATAAAATTCGAATGCGGATGCAACAAAGTTGTTTTTATTTTTCAGATGAATTTAGCTGTGTTAATTTATATAATTTTAATAGTCCGTTTTTCTCAAAGCCATAACTCAAAATCCTTTCAAAACAAGTTATGCTAGCTCATAAAGAGGTAAACAAGTTTAAGCGTGTATATGTACTTCTCGATTGCCAAATCCTCTGTCATTTAGTTTTATCATCCACTGTTCCAATAAAACAGTTTTTCAACTTGGCTTGAACGCTAGTTTTAAAAGAGCATTGAGTGCTTTATTCAAATAGGTAACAAAGCCCTAATAAAAACAGGAAAGTATGTATTTTATTGAAGCTTTAGCAATACTCTTGCAGCTTTTTTACAACACTCTTAAGATAGTGTTTTATTGAAGTTTTAGCAAAACTTTCAGAGCTCTTTAAAAATACACGATAAATTAAGCATTTCCCATATCACAATACTGCCCCTATTCGCATAACAGTCCCATATGCATTTTCGGCATTTTTCATCTAACCTGACAGTTCGTCTATTTTAACATAGGGCTTCAATATAAAACAATAAAAAAAGAAAGTTTGTTCTAGAAATTTTGAAAAAAAATAGCAACTCGTGACTGTCCCATATGTAATATATCCGCATAACAGTCCCATATGTGAAATACCACTGATCTAGTTACTTTCCAATGTTTCTTCCGGTGAGATAATCTTTGGTTTATTGCTTTGAATCATTTAATAAAGATTCAATTCACTTGATGTCGAATTATGTACACTAATTTTCGAAGGCAGGTCAATAATAAGGAAGGAATATTTTCCTTAGCACAGAACTCTAGCGTAACATTTAAAAAGGGCGAATCTGCCAAATGTAAACAAATCGAGTTAACGGTCATTCCGGATTTACGCAGTTGCACTTTACCTAATAAACGCGGTTTCATCTTAAAATCGCTTAAAACTTTCAAAAAATTGATAAAATTAAAATGGGCGAAACTTCATGTTGATGCATTTTCGTTGGAACGTGAAGTTACGCCTATTCAAAATGGGGTTAGTTTTTATATTCGTGTAGGGCCAAAAGGCGTAACTGAGTTGACCGTGTGTGACAAAACGGCCTAATTAGTTTTTGCGTGTGAGACCAATGGGTCGATTCACGATGACGTATGTTCCCTTTTGTGGTGACAGTTCGCACGTCCTGTTTACAAAATTTTACAAACGAGAAATGGGGTTCGGCGAAATTTTTCGTGTAACTGCACGGTCAAGAAATTTAACTTAAAACTCAGTTTGAGTATAGCAAAAAACCAAGTCTCATTTTGTGAAATAAATTTAGCGCATTTTTTGGTTTTTAATGGGAATGAACAGAAACTTGAAAATTCTTTAAAATTTCGAAAAGGAGGTTTGTTTATTAAATGTTTTAACATGTTTTAAAACCCCTTTTCAACACATTTGTTCTGGACCCACTTTGCATTGAATATTCTGGGAAAGCGCCTCCACTTGAAAAAAAAGTTTCATCGAATGTCCAAATATGGAAACTTCTAAAGAATTCGCATGTGCCGAATCGATTGTCCGGAAATTTCTTGTGTTATTTTGACCGGAAGCTGTAAACAATTACGACAACGCTAAGTACGACAACACTATTCAGGGACAGAAGGAAAATTCTCCGGTGAACATTCCGAAAGAAAGGGCTGAGCTATTATAATTTTTTACGATATTCGAGGAAAAAAATAACGTCAGATAGTTAAACCACTAATAACATTGAAATGAGACTTAAAACAAAATTGCTCTCTGTTTTTGGCTAGAATCCTCCTATCGTCGACATTGCGCGGCAGCAATTCGAGCCTGCAAATTTTACTGGTATCGAAATTCTCGTTAATTTTCGAGCAGCTCCAAAAATCGAAATCGAGTGTCCAGTTAGTGGTTTAACTTTAAAGTTTAAGTACATTTATTCCAGCTGGATTTACAAACAAATGATTAATTTTTCATTATTTGATACTTCAAACATCTAATTTTTTTTTTCTATTTTTTTTATCCCAAAACTGAGCCAAGAACTATTGCTAAAAACGTGTGAATGAGAATAAAATGAGGACCCAAATGTTTGCTTTGCTTCTTCAGCGTGTAGAATTGGAAAATAAGGAATCAAAACAGGAATCGCGAAATGTCAAAAACAGTGAAACCAGGCAGTGCGTGAATCGACCTGTGGGCGTAACTTCAAAACCAAAACAAAAACGGCCGATCAATAGGTCGATTCACGCACTGCCTGGCCTCACTGGTTTTGACATTTCGCGATTCCTGTTTTGATTCCTTATTTTCCAATTCTACACGCTGGGGAAGCAAAGCAAACATTTGGGTCCTCATTGAATTCTCATTCACACGTTTTTAGCAAAAGTTCTCAGCTCAATTTTGGGATAAAAAATAATTTGAAAGAAAATTAGATGTTTTAAGTATCAAATAATGAAAAATCAATCCATTTGATTGTTAATCCAGCTGGAATAAATGGACTTAATCCTAAAAGTTAAACCACTGAACACACTGACTGGACACTCGATTTCGATTTTTAACGCTGCACGGAAATCAACGAGAATGTCGATACCAGAAATTTTCATGTTCGAATTGCTGCCGCGCAATACCGACGATAGGAAGCTTCTAGCCATAAACTGAGAGGAATTTGGTTCTAAGTCTCATGTCAGTGTGAAGTGGTTAATCTATCTTACGTTATTTTTATTCCTCGAAAATATCATATCGTAAAAATTTATGATAGTTCAGCCTTTTCTTTCGGAATGTTTTCCGGAGAATTTTCCTATATTTGTTTCTTATGTCCCTGAATAGTGTCGTCGTACAAGTATGTGCATTTGTTTACAGTTTTCGGTCAAAATAACAGAAAAAATTTCCGTACAATCGATTCGGCACATTCGAATTCTTTGGAAGTTTCCACATTTGAACATTCGATGGGATTTTTTTTGCAATGTAGACGCGTTTTCCCAGAATATTCAATACAAAGTGGGTTGGTCCAGAAGAAACGTGTTGATGAAGGGTTTTGAAAACATGTTGAAACATTTTAATAAACAAACCTCCTTTTCGAAATTTTTACGAATTTTCAACTTTCTGTTCATTTCTAAAGAGATAGACATAAGAAACCAAAAAATTCGCTAAATATAATTCATAAAATGGAACTTGGTTTTTTGCTATCCTTAAACTGAGTTTTGAGTTAAATTTTTTGACCGTGCAGCTACACGAAAAATTTCGCCGCACCCCATTTCTCATTCGTAAAATTTTGTAAACAGGACGTGCGAACTGTCACCACAAAAGGGAGAATACGTCATCGTGAATCGACCCATCGGGCGAAACTTGCAGGCGTAACTGAAATCAAAAACATAAAAAGGCGAAACTCGAAAATCTCAGAAATTTAGTGAAAAAAGTTAAAGATTTTGATAACCAACGAACAATAAGTGAATATAATGTACTTTTTTTGATTTTGTTGAACGAAAAGTGGTCGATTTTTTAAAAAGGATTTGATTAGATGTTCCGAAATTTCCAACGCGATTTTCTCGTTTCGAGCTAACTGCTAGTTTCGCCCTTATCAAATGTTACGCTAGAACTATCAGATACAATCAAAACCCAAAAAAAGATTCAACTTACGATGTGGAATTTTCTTAAAAGTATGTTTTTTAGTTTGATAACTGCATTTAGAAGTTCAGAAATGTCTTAATCGAAGTCTTTGAGTAGCTTGCTGAGCAAAAGTAGGAGTAGATTCCAAAAAGGTATCGAATATGCTCGCATAACAGTCCCATAACAAGTAAACCGGTGCTCCTGACCTGTCCCAATTTTAAAAATTACAGGTCCTGCGATTTATTATGACAACCAAGATCACATTCCATCAAACTATTTTCGTTTATGCTAAAGGTTGTGGTCACAATTCAAAAATACATTCCAAAACAGAAAAAGCTGATTTTCTCTCTTGCTCGATTTTGCATATGGGACTGTTATGAAAGTAGGGGCAGAATAGAACAGTTTTAAAAATTGAATGATTTGAAAAAGTCTTCATAAAACATTAATAAAACTTTTAAAAAGCCAGTTTGATTAATCTTCGTTACTTGGGATTTGTACCCAGCTAGTCAAGATCAAATAATAATTTATGTTTAAATAAAAAAATCGACAATTATTCCAGAATGTACATTGAAAACCAAAATTATAGAACAAAAATGAAAAGGGCAATTTAGTAAATATTTCAAAACATTGGAAAATTTTTATAAGAGGGTATGCCGAAACGTAACGATTTGTGGGATCAAAATGATGGTTATTCAATGTTGAGTAATTTATGGATTACAATGATTAAGTTTTTATATATTTTTTTAGATCCAACACATTCTGGTAAACCAAATACCCCTATTGAAAATTTAAATAAAAAGTGAAAGATCCTTTATCGCTCCTCTGAAAACAACTTATTTTACTAAATATCTTCCTAACAAAACGGAGTTTATTGGCAATGAGGGTATTATTGAATGTTGATTTCTTCAATGAGCTCTTATTAAAGACCACACAAATTCATAATGCTCTGAAACTGAAGCTTTACATCAACGAAGATATTTAGTATAAATTGTACCTTGAGTGCGTTCGGTTTCAAATAGCATTTTCTGATTCATGAACGGAAAATAAAAGTTCTATACTTTGATCCAACCGTATACAAAGGTCGAAAGGCAATAGATTATATTTTGTGATGTACTGTTATCAATTGGGATATCCAGTTCGGTGTGATAATACTTTGCGAATTTGATTGAACCGTTCATAAAAGCTGCCTGCAATCGGCTGCTGACCCAGCCATAAACCAACTATCACCGCCAACCGGTTTCATTAGGTACCCACTTCCTCCCTCATCAATGAGTCGACCGAAAGCGAACTTCTTTCAGAGACGGCTACGAAGACATTGCAGATGAAACTTCCCGCACAAGGTCAATGTCAGTCATTCAACAAGACCTTCACCTATCCGCAGCGGCCGGACCATTTTTTTTTTCAATGGAGCAGAATCTTTGACTAGACTCAGACTCAGAATGATTGTGGTGACGAATTTTTAAGCAGACGGCAAACGTGGGTTCTTTGAAATGTGTCTTTTGAGTGCGATTTGAGCCAGCTATCGATCGAAAAAAAAAGTTGCTAAACGCCTCACTGGAATTACCCAAAACATCTCCTTGTGGAACCTCGTTTGGGTAGTGCGAGTTTTGAATAATTAGCAATTCACCAGCAACAATCACACTAAGTAGTGCTAATCGAGCTGAAACCAACCGAACTATTGAACCAGTTTTTATCGGTGCTAGCCTGTTCCGGCTTTGTCGCATGTACGATTACCATCAACGTAGTTTTGGAAAGAAAACATAAAAAGGGAAGTTTAACATTGTACAGTTTTGATGTCGGCTGTGGAGTTGTTTGAATTGTTTCGATCAGCCGTTTATTTTTTTCTTACAGTTGGGTAGGAAGCGCGAAAAACAGTCACCACTACCACTCAAGTAACATTTCAAGTTTTAAAACGATTCATATATCTTCATAAAAGGCTCAAACGCACTGAAAACTCTTAAAGTGTGCTTAACACTATTGAATTTTTAGTGTAAATTTCAGCAAAATTGCATGCACAAAACTGATGCGTCCCATTTGACGTAAAATAACATACCATAAAGACACAAATGCTTGAAGCCATACATTTTTAAAGATATAAATTTTTAGTGAAGAAGGTAAGGATGACCGATTTTTTTTCAAAACGTACCCTGGCCGGATAAATACCTACACCCAAAATTCAGCCTCTGTGCCAATGGCGTGTAGTCAATTTCATAGCATCATTGGTACAAGAAGATAACGCGACCGGCACTGATTCGATTTGCGCCCACCGGCATTAACCTCCCAGCGCAACCGAATTGCGTATGTCTGAATGAAACAAAATAAAAACGTTTTCGCGTCCCTCCCCATCGCATCACAAGCCGAAGAAGGATGGAAATAAATACCGGCCAACACCAGGCAGCCAGCGAACCGAGCACTGTGCGTGTGTAGCAAAAGCAACAACAAAAACATCCTTCTAATTCAATCCACCGGCAAACACGGCTAAGCTGTGCGTGTGTATGTAGCAAAAGCAACAACAAAAACATTCCTTCAATTCACCGGCAAACAACACCGGCCAAGCTGCCCGGCTTTAGCAGCTGTGTATATGTAGCGTGTGTATGTAATAGCAGGCAGTAAGCAAAGCACAGTTCTCATTCAATGGGTTTGCCGTTCCTTCACTCCCGTTCCCTTTCCCGTTTCCATCTTAAGACAAAGGAATGCATTGAAACTTTCAATTTGAAAGGAGGCCAAACGCCGGGAAGCCGCCGTTGTACGTTTTTTTTTGTGATTGATCGGTAACAGAAAGCCTATGACAAATATACCTCGTCCTGCATGAAGCTCGAATAGTACACTGGTTAGATTGTCGGACTGGCAAGACGATACAATTGGCGATTTGGGTTCGATTCTCACTGCAGCGCTGTGGTTTTAATTTTTAATTTCTTGTTTCTGGGATGAATTATCCAATAGGAAGGAAATCCCATAAAATGTTTTTCTTGTTTCGCTTGAATGTAGTGGTCATCATTTTGGTTGTGAGCCGAGTCCTTATGCCAGTTACGGTTTTTCAAACATACCGTCTTCGGCACAGTGCACATTTCAGCGCATTATCGGCACAGAGATTTGCTAAATAGGCATTGGATTTTTGCAACCTCTTCTATGGGTGTACTATTTTATCTAAAAACCTGACAAAATCCGGGCGTTTGATTTCAAAATGTTGACCAAAAATCCGGGAAATATCCGGGCAAACTTGGTCAAAATCCAGGAATTATTCAACACAAATCAAGAAAAATAACTTGAAAAGTATTTTTTATCAGCAGTTTTTTTATCGTATTCCAGGGCTTGCAAAAAACTTCTCATGGTAATATTTATAAAACTTGCTCAAAAAACTTCATTTTGGGCCAACCTAACCTACCTAAGGGTCCAGCGCCGATTGACCGGCGCATAGGGCTGAGATAAAAGATCTCCACTGCTGGCGATCCGGAGCCAGCGTCTTCACTTGCTGCCAGCCAAGGTTCTCGTCAACTGTGCGGATTTCAGCGGCTAGACTTCGCCGCCACGAGCTTTTAGGACTGCCTCTTCTTCGATGCCCATCTGGATTCCAGTCAAGCGCCTCTCTGCAAATCTCGTTTTCATCTCTTCGCAACGTGTGCCCAATCCATCTCCACTTACGTTCCCGAATCTCGATTTCTAGCGCCTTTTGATGACACCGGCGATGAAGTTCAACGTTTGAGATCCAGTTGCCAGGCCACCAAGCGCGGATGATGTTCCGCAGGCAGCGATTCACAAAAACTTGCAGTTTTCGCGTCGTCACCGCATATGTGCACCAGGTTTCACACCCGTACAGCTAGATGTTTCGGAGACTCGCAAACGCAAATCGGGATTTTCTCATCCGGGTTTCGATGTCCTTCTTGGTACCACCATCAGGCGTAATCTGGCTACCAAGATACTGGAAGCACTCCACTGTCTCAACCTGTTGTCCAGCTACCACGAAATTAGAACGATTTTCTGTATTGATTTCCATCGACTTGGTCTTTCCGACATTGATTTTGAGACCTGCTAGCTGCTTTGGAGCTTTCGGTGAAGTCGTCGAGTTTTCTCTGCATGTCTTGTTGTGTTTGGGCGAGCGAAACAATATCGTCTGCCAGGTCAAGGTCGTTCAGTTGCTCCATGGTTGAAGGATTCCACGGCAATCCTCGGTTTGGTCTACAGTCAATCGATCCAGTCAAGATCTCATCCATAACGATGAGAAAAAGCAGCGGTGACATAATACATCCTTGTCTCACTCCAGAAGTTACCGGGATTGGTTCGGACAAGACACCGTCGTGCAAGACCTTGCACGAAAATGCCTCGTACTGTGCTTCGATGAGATGGACTAGTTTCTCTGGGACCCCTCGTTGTTTAAGAGCAGCCCAGATGTTTTCGTGGTTCAGTCGGTCAAATGCTTTTTCGAAATCAACGAACACCAGCAGATGAGAGTCCTGGAATCCGTTGATTTGTTCCAGTATGATTCGTAGTGTTGTGATGTGGTCCACACATGATCGTCCGGATCGGAATCCAGCTTGTTGCCGTCGTAGTGTAGCGTCGATTTTCTCCTGGATCCTATTCAGGATCACTTTGCAGAGTACTTTGAGGGTTGTACAGATCAAAGTTATGCCACGCCAGTTACCGCACTCTGTCAGGTCTCCTTTCTTTGGGACCTTTACGAGGATACCCTGCATCCAGTCGGCCGGGAATGTTGCAGTATCCCAAATGTCAGCGAAAAGACGGTGCAACATTTGTGCTGACAAGGCAGGGTCGGCTTTGAGCATTTCAGCAGGAATGCAATCTATTCCAGGCGCTTTGTTGGATTTCATGTCCTTGATTGCCGCTTCTATTTCAGCCAGCGAGGGCGCTTCCGAGTTGACGCCATTAATGCGACTTACTGTGGGCGCCTCGAGCTGCGGGTTCTGTTGGCTATTGCTATTTGTAACTCGGAAAAGTTGATCAAAATGCTCAGTCCAATGCTTGAGCTGTTCGATCTGTCAGCAGCTGACCTGCTCGGTTTTTCAGCGGCATTCTTGCAGTAGTCCTTGCACCACTAAGGCGGCGAGAAATATCATATAATAATCGGATATCTCCAATGGCGGCGGCTCTTTCTCCCTCTTCGGCTAGGGAGTTTGTCCAGGCTCTCTTGTCTCGTCTACAAGCTCGTTTAACTGCCTTTTCCAGCTCCGCATATCGTAAGCGGGCGGCTGCTTTGGCTGACCCGGTACATGCCTGCTCAATTCCGACTTGCGCCTTTCTCCGATCATCGATCATCCTCCAGGTTTCATCCGACATCCATTCACTTCGTCTTCCATTAACTTTACCGAGAGTACCATGGCTCATCGTGATAAAGGCATTCTCGATTCCACACCACTGTTCGTCGACTGTTCCGTCTGTCGGCAACTCCGAGGCTCGGAATTCTAGCTGTTCAACGTATGCCCTTTTGACCTCTGGATTCTCCAACCGGCGGACGTCGTATCGACACCCGACTTTCTCCTCGCGCCGTTCGACACGCGCAACTCTCAGTCGTATCTCGCCAAGGACGAGGTGATGGTCAGATGCAATGTCTGCGCTTCGTTTGTTGCGGACATCAAGAAGGCTCCTTCTCCATTTTCGGCTGATGCAGATGTGATCAATTTGTTTTTCTGTTCGGCCATCTCGGGATACCCAAGTGACCTTATGTGCTGGTCGATGGGGGAAGAGCGATCCACCGATCACCATGTTGTTGTTGCCACAAAATTCTACAAACAGCTCTCCGTTTTGAACGTATAGACAAAAAAAACTCAACGTTTCGGGGGCTTGAGATATAGCTCAGTAGGCAAGTCAGCTGCTTCCTGAGCCGATGTCCGTGTGTTCAAGCCCAAGAATAAACATTGATCACAGTTGTATCGGATGAGTTTTTCAATGACTGTCCGCCAACTACATCGTTGATATAAGTAGCGAATAACGACTTAAAAAAAACGACTATAATCGAAACAAAATTAAAAAAAATCAACGTTTCGGCTATTTTTTGTGGCCTTCTTCAGTGGAGAACTGTGAATTTATTTTAATGTTGTAACATTGTCTTTTTCAGTTTTACATATTGAGATTTTTTACTCACTAAAGTTTAGTTCTATTGGAAATGGGACACTTTATTTTGCTGATCGCTCATTTACTAGTGATTGGACATTCAAAATTTTGACAGCATTTTGTTGCCTGTAAATTACTTACCGACCAAATTCTTCTTTTTAATTTTTGATTCACGCGTTTTAAGCTATGACGATGACGATGCAAGAGAATAAGAATAAAAATAATTTTACACAGTTTCCTTCAAAACCATCATTATCTAATTGATGGCTGACGAAACCGATGATTAATCGAAGAATTACTGTGTGTAAGTGGTGAAAAAGTAGGCAAACACTGTCAAAAATGCCCATTAAATTCAAATCAAGCATTGGAGTGAAGCACATGATCGGCAACTACGGTTGAGGGTCATCAGGGAAGGCAAGTCTTATGCCAGATTTTAAACTTTGAATAAGCGAAAAACTAAGTGTAAATCGCAAAAATGTCCTGCAAATGCAAATTTTTCTTCGATAAGCTAAAAGTTTTACCTAGTTATGATGACTATTAAAACCTAACCTCAAACAACAAATTTTTGCTAATTCCAGAGCTCGTAATCTGGCAATGAGAAAGATGATTCCTGATGGGCGACGAAACATATGAAAAGCCCTATTTTAAACAAATTCCAGCGTTTGAGTCCTGTCACATGTCTGCTCGTGGTAAGGTCCCCAGCAGATTAAAGTAGGGGAGTGTGGTGTAACGTGGGCCACTCTGAATATCTCAGATGTGTTTTGAGATAAATATCTCAATCCAACTGTCATCGCCGTCGCTTTGCCTAAGAAAATTTGTCTATATGTTGTTGACTGAAATACGCATCACATGCACCTTTTATTTACCAAACTTAAAAAAATTTAAACAAAATTCTTACATTAATTCAAAAAGCACCTAAATTTGATAAAAAAAATTATGCTCATACGCTCATGATCTTAGTTTTGTCATGTTCTTTTACGTGGAAATGGAAGTTTTGATGAAACATCAATAAGTCACACAAACGCTACCAATTTGCAAATCATAGCTTGTGGGGAATCGTGGGCCACCTATATTTTTATGTTTTTCTACACACTCAGAACATAAAATACGTTATCCTATCTGTAAGGATTCCTTATGCCAAGAAAGTGTTACAAAAAATATTTTGTCCATCCATTTGATCATACACAACTCTCTTTTTTATTTCATCATCTAAAGTTAGTTTAAAATAATGAAATGAATAATGAGATTCAGAATTCAAAATTAAGCTAAAAATACTAACAATAACAAAAATATAAAATGAACAACGTAATTGATTTCTTTACAGTTTTCTTACTTATGATTTATGAACAAATTTGAATAATAATAAATTTTACTGATAAAATAAATCAAAATTTTCAAAACAAATCGGAATGAATGTTTCAAATCAATGTTATTTCCGGTAAGTCATAAATTTATCAAAATGATGTTCCTTATTTTGAACTAGAAAATTGCTTGAAACTGAGTTTTAGGCAGTCATGTTTTCACATTTGAAATCAATATTTCCGAAACACCAGATAAAGTTTGAAAGTCAAAAGGTTGAATAAAGTTTCTCGCACAAAAGAACAGAGATAGAATATATGAAATATAACATCAGATTTTAGAAAAAAAACTGAATTCTCAAATAAATGTTGGAACAGGTTCAAAATTAACCATGAATAAAAATTATACGAAAAAAATGATTGTTATTTACTATTCATTTTATTTTAATTTTTTTCCTTCATTTACAGTGGAAGGATTGATTAAAAAATTCCGCTGTACTATCTAGAATATAAAAATAAAATAGTCGCGATTTGAAACGTGGATTTGTCATTTTTGTCATTTTTGTCATTTTTGTCATTTTTATCTTTTTTGTCATTTTTTCATTTTTGTCATTTTTGTCATTTTTGTCATCTTTGTCATCTTTGTCATTTTTGTCATTTTTGTCATTTTTGTCATTTTTGTCATTTTTGTCATTTTTGTCATTTTTGTCATTTTTGTCATTTTTGTCATTTTTGTCATTTTTGTCATTTTTGTCATTTTTGTCATTTTTGTCATTTTTGTCATTTTTGTCATTTTTGTCATTTTTGTCATTTTTGTCATTTTTGTCATTTTTGTCATTTTTGTCATTTTTGTCATTTTTGTCATTTTTGTCATTTTTGTTATTTTTGTCATTTTTGTCATTTTTGTCATTTTTGTCATTTTTGTCATTTTTGTCATTTTTGTCATTTTTGTCATTTTTGTCATTTTTGTCATTTTTGTCATTTTTGTCATTTTTGTCATTTTTGTCATTTTTGTCATTTTTGTCATTTTTGTCATTTTTGTCATTTTTGTCATTTTTGTCATTTTTGTCATTTTTGTCATTTTTGTCATTTTTGTCATTTTTGTCATTTTTGTCATTTTTGTCATTTTTGTCATTTTTGTCATTTTTGTCATTTTTGTCATTTTTGTCATTTTTGTCATTTTTGTCATTTTTGTCATTTTTGTCATTTTTGTCATTTTTGTCATTTTTGTCATTTTTGTCATTTTTGTCATTTTTGTCATTTTTGTCATTTTTGTCATTCTTGTCATTTTTGTCATTTTTTGTCAACTTTGTGTTTTTCGTCAACTTTTATAAATGTTTAATTTTTTTATAAATTTTTCTCTTCCATATGCTTATCTGATTCAACATCTGTTTTTTTTAGATGTTTATATGGTACTGTGTTGTTGCAGGTTTTTCTTCCAAATAATTCATTATCAACTTATGAAATGCAGAAATAGTGAACCAGATTAAAACTGTCTTAACTGCATAGGCACAGATGCTTAGTAGGGACACTAAACTGGGTAAGTGAAGTCATCCATAGAAGCATGATCCTCATTCGATTGTTTGCCCCATTGATGTCGTCGCAGACCGCCTGACTGGTTGATATTGAAAGTAAAGTTGTTCTACAGCTTCTGGCACCACCTTCTTTCCTGCACCGGTGCTTCCACACGTCTTGATTACCTACTCGGTGTTTCGAGTATGTTACCTTTTTTTTGCTCCTTCTGGTGTGGTGTAACATGTGCTCATCGAACAGCAAATCCGTATGTGTATGAATGAGGTGCCCCCCAAACAAATCGGAAGCAAACTGCTTCATATGTTTTCGAGGTAGGTATGCAATGCACTAGCTAGGAAACTAGTGACGCACCAGAGGAAAAAAAAACTAAATGAAACGAAACAACTTTTGGTACCTACACGAGTTGTTCCAACAAGTCAAACATCGACGGTCGAACGGCGACGAACCTTTGGTTGGCAATTTTAGTCATATCTGAGACGCGTAATCGAACGGATTGAAACAAGAACGACGCGACGTCGCGCGGAATAATTGTGTCTGTAGGTGAATGAGTGTCTTGAATTGAGTTGGCAGGACCCTCGGTTGTGTGTCCTTGTCGGGGGATCGCGTAGGTCATCGTCGTTTATATTGACGCCAGAATGGTGGAAACGACCGTAATGAAATCTTCGGCCTCGCTCTCCAAACTGAACGGAAGCGGATCCGCACAGAAGAGCACAGAAACGCAGCATCGATCGGTTCAGCCCTCCAGCTCATCGGCCGAGGATCACTACAATCCTTCTGTCAGGATTCTGCACATCCCAAAACAACCGGACGGATCCTGTGGATTTCATCTGTCCCGCAGCAAGTGGGATCCGTATCCGTGGGTCAGTTTTTTCGCTCCATTTTTGGGAGGCTTTTAAATTCTGTGAAGGTCAATCGTCAATCATTGAAAGTGTGTCCGAGATGTGAGAGGATTTTTTCAAGAAGATAAACTGTCCGGTTAGAACAAGTGAAGCAAATATTTTTGAAGTGTGAATTGATCGGGTGCTTTTGATGGAAGCAGATTATTTACTGATTGATCGGTCCAGCAGCGTGGAGGATTGCACGACTTATCGCTTGTTTGATATTGTTCAACCGGTTGGCACCTGTACCATGTTCGTTGATTGACAAGGCCAAACTGATTCATACCTGTCGAAGATGAACGAAAATTGAGGAAGAAAAATCCCTTTCAACAAGTGTTGAGCTCACATCGATAATACACATGAATGACAATCGTCTCCAGTGTTTTGAAGGACATTTTATTATGCATATAACATTCAATAGATTAACATTTGATCCTCAAACGAAAATTCATTTTTTAGAATGGATACTCATTTCACGTAAGAGAAGCACCTTGACCCAGTTTATGTTACCTTTAAAAGAAGAGCGACGCCCACTACATTTTACTCTACAACTCAGAAGTTGTTTTTTAGTTATGGTGCTAGTGGGCGGTCGCATTGAAAAATTTGCACATTTTTTCCTTTCAAGTTTAAACGGACTGCTTTAAAGAAAATATGTAAACAATGTTTGTTGAAGTACGTATTCCAAGACAAGTTTGATTTGCTGTTTCTGAGAGAATATTTACAGGATGTTTCCAGGGTTTATTATAAACAATACATCCGACTTCTGCAAAGCGATCGGCCACTAGCAAGAGTATGAAGGCCTACACAATTTTTTTTAATAAGTGTAAAAACTTAAATATTTTTATTGAGTATAAAAACAAGTTCTCTTTGAGATCAATCATTTATATGCTGCAATTGTTAACTGGACTAGTGCGATGCTAATAAACAGAACCATTTATGCAAGCTTGGGAGGACTTACAATCAAAGCCACACCAACGAAGGGATGTCCCCAAGGCGGGGTTCTATCACCGTTGTTGTGGTCCTTGATAGTGGATGACCTCCTAAACAAACTTGTATCCATGGGATTCAAAGTTATTGGCTTTGCAGACGACGTAGTTATTATAGTTCGGGGGAAACATGAGGATGTGCTGTCTAATAGAATGCAAACTGCACTAAACTACTCACTATTTTGGTGCAGGGAAGAGGGACTAAACATAAACCCTTCCAAAACTACTGTGATAGCATTCACTAGGAGACGAAAAATTACACTAAAACCTCTAACATTAGATGGGGAAGTGTTAAACCTCGAATCACAAGTGAAATATTTAGGCATAGTACTAGACCCAAAGCTATCATGGAACCCACAGATAGAGCATGTAATCGCTAAGGCTACAACAGCTCTATGGGTCTGCCTCAAAGGAGTAGGGAAAAAATGGGGACTACAGCCGAAAATTATCTACTGGATATTTGCAGCTATTATAAGACCCAAAATCTCTTATGCCTCCTTAGTATGGTGGACCAAAACTATGCAAATTACGGCCCAGAAAAAACTAGCGAAGCTCCAAAGACTAGCAACGCTAGCTATAACTGGCGCAAAGCGAAGCACACCGAATGAGGCTCTAAATGCACTACTAAATATTCTGCTGCAGGAGATCTTACAGGACACCTCAAAATCCTAAAGAAATTTAAATTAAACTCACTTATTGTGAAAAATGATGACTGGATGGAGCCCATTTTCAACCTAGACATACCATACAATGTAACTATCAATGATAGGGACGTGTGGGAGTCAGGTGGACCTGCGGTTCCTCCCAGATCGATCCTATTCTTCACTGATGGGTCAAAAATGGATAATAGAACTGGGGCAGGGGTTTTCGGACCTAGACTCAGGATCTCAATTCCTATGGGAAACTGGCCAACAGTATTCCAAGCTGAAATTCAAGCAATTCTAGAATGCACTTTAGCCTGTTTGAAAAGGGGATACAGGTACACAAGTATCTGCATGTTCTCTGACAGCCAGGCTGCTCTCCGAGCACTAAGTACGTTCACATGTTACTCCAAACTAGTTTGGGAGTGTATAGTTGCACTAAGAAACCTGGCCATAAGGAACAGAGTATCTTTATTCTGGGTACCAGGCCACTGCGGTATCCTAGGGAACGAAGAAGCAGACCAACTAGCTAGGGAAGGATCTCAGGGACTGTTGATTGGACCTGAACCTTTCTGCGGAGTATCGAGATGTGCCTTGACTATGGAGCTCAAGAACTGGGAAAGCACCACTATTGTTTCCAACTGGAAAACAGCGGAGGGAGCAACTCAGGCAGAAAGATTCATTGAACCAAGCGCACGACTCTCAAAAAACATGTTGAACTTAAGTAAGCACGAATTAAGTACTTACACAGGTCTCTTGACCGGACATTGTCCAACAAAACAGCATCTCAAAAGGATAAACATAATTCTGAACGATGACTGTCGGTTCTGCGGGTTCGAAAAAGAAACTGCAGAGCATCTTCTATGCAACTGCTGCGCCCTCCTAAATAGGAGAGAGCGTGTACTTGGGGCAAAGTTAATAAGCGCACAAGACATATGGTTGCATATCAGCCCTAAAAAGGTTATATCATACATCTTTGATATTATACCCGATTGGGATAAAATGCTTAGTCAGCAATCAACTGTCACTCCAATCAATAGTGCAGGTGAACCTGACAGCATATAGTAACGCGGGGTAAACACCACAATAGATCAACTACTGGTCGCAGTGGGCTCTCCCCTACAGGAAAAAAAAATGCTCAAAAATATAACTATAACATCACCATAACTCTAAAAAAGCTAAAATCTGTCTATTTGGCATTATCCTTGAAACGTCTTTTTGACCAATTTTTAAATCTCGATAAAATCATGATGCTTTTGGAAACCAAAGGTTTTATAAAGCTTTTATTAAACATGTTAGCAATTTTGGGTTTTTTCGATTCTGTGAGTTCTTGAAGTTTTTATTTTTTTTATTTTTTTCGACCATGATGGTCGATGAATGATAATTGCATTATTGGGATATGATCTGATAAAGTTAATAGCCAAACCCCCAATGTTTTAACCATACTATAAGCATGTTTTCTACTGCCAATAAAGATTGTAGGTAAAATGTGTATGAAATAATATCTTAAAACAAATGCGCGTCGTCAAATCTGATGGTGAATCATGATGGAATCGATGAAAAATAGGCCTAAAAAATTTTTTTTCAAATCATTGCATTGTGAAACTATCAACATGGCGTTATTTTGTGCCCTTCGATTTTGCAACCAACATGGCGTTAGTCAATTCAATGCTTAATATCTTTATTATAGTCATATGACTGGCTAATTAGTTTTATAATGGTTTTATGATAGCCATATAATAAGCTATAATTTGACGTTTTTCTTGTAAGTCAACCAATTACACGATGAGGGTGAGTTCCTCAAATCTGAGTTGTTAATCGTTAGTACAGTAAATGAGCACAGACTTTTTTTAATAAAAAGGGATTGGTTGTGAATACCCGTGGAATACACCATGAGTTGAAGTCGAATTTCGTTGTATGACGCCATCTTAAAAACCAAGGTGGCGGCTTCCGCTGAACTTTGAAATGTTGTTAATAAGTGAAAATCGCATGAAACCTCAAAAATATTGGTATTCGGTTAAAAGGCGGAAAGAGTAGAAGTCGAACTTCGCTATCTGACGCCATTTTGAAATCCAAGATGGCGGCTTTCGCTATTTTTTTCAAAGCTGTAAATAACTGAAAATCTCATGATACATCCACAATACGGGGTATCGGGTGAAAGGGCTACACGATTCGAATTCGAATTTCGCTGTCCGACGCCATCTTGAAAGCCAAGATGACGGTTGCCGCTCAACTTTAAAATACTGTAAAAGACTGATAATCGCATTAAACCCCCACAATATGGGTATTATTTCAAAGCGAAAGTCGAATTTGGTTAAATGACGCAATCTTGAAATCGAAGATTGCGACATTCGCTGAACTTTAAAATGCTTTAGATGACTTGAAATCTCCACAATATGGGTATTGGGTAAAGGATTAATCCTAGAGAAACCGATTTGATTTGAAATTCGTTTATTTGAAAGGATGCCGTGCGCTATTCCGATTAAGCACCCTTAGAGAAACCGAGTTTTGCTACCAGACGTAATCTTGAAATCCAAGATGGCAGCTTCCGATTTCTTTTAAATGCTGTTAATCGCTAAAAATCGCATGATGCTCAAATCGAACGATTTTTTTATTGAGCTTTGTTTTCTCTGAGTACTACCTACATAAAAACAATTTTTTTTTATTTTTAGACAATATCCAATCATTTAAAGTCATTTATTTTTTATTTTTTATATCATGTTTCTAACGCTTTTTTTTGTTGTTTTTATTGTTTATAATTTTTTTTTTTGCCATTCTGTTATGTCTATCATGATATTAACGCGCCAGCACTAAATTTTACTTCGGAAGTCTGGACTTCCGACTTCCGAAAGACTTCCAACAAAAAAAAAGTGAAGTACTAGATTGTCAGAAGTCTATGTTTTGTTTCCAGTTCACCAGCAACGTCAATTAATTATGAATATATTTTTTGAATTTAAGTAAGGGCTCCTAAATTAGTTAGTTGGATAAATCTTAAAACTGATGTTTTATGGTGAATTTGCATATGTATCGAAGCAAAAAATGCTCGGTTTACTTTGTAAAAATACTTTAAAATTTGCATTTTTAAACCAATAGCGTTCCACTCAAAGACATCGAATTCAAAATATAGCAAAAACTAGCAGCTGATTTCAAAATATGTTTTTTATGAAGCTTTCACCTATCTAACTGTGTATAATTTACCACGGCGATTGGCAGCGCAAGCTTTACTTTTGCTCACAAAAAATAAATAGAGTAAATTGAAAGTTTTTTATCATCTTATTTTGGGTTTTCAATCACGGGAAACTTTATTAGTTCATGATATTGAGGACGTTTTTCATCTCCAAACTGTGAATAACATTAGGTCACTTTAGTATACCTACCTACCTAAGGGTCCGGCGCCGATTGACCGACGCATAGGGCTGAAATAAAAGATCTCCACTGCTGGCGATCCGGAGCCAGCGTCTTCACTTGCTGCCAGCCAAGGTTCTCGTCAACTGTGCGGATTTCAGCGGCTAGACTTCGCCGCCACGAGCTTTTGGGCCTGCCTCTTCTTCGATGCTCTTCTGGATTCCAGTCAAGCGCCTCTCTGCAAATCTCGTTTTCATCTCTTCGCAGCGTGTGCCCAATCCATCTCCACTTACGTTCCCGAATCTCGATTTCTAGCGCCCTTTGATGACACCGGCGATGCAGTTCCTCATTCGAGATCCAGTTGCCAGGCCACCAAGCGCGGATGATGTTCCGCAGGCAGCGGTTTACAAATACTTGCAGTTTTCGCGTCGTTACCGCATATGTGCACCAATTTTCGCACCCATACAGCAATACGAATTTGACGTTTGAGCTGAAGATTCGGATCTTAGTTCGTAGAGAGATCTGGCGTGAGCGCCAGATGTTTCGGAGACTCGCAAACGCAAATCGGGCTTTTCTGATCCGGGTTTCTTGGTACCACCATCGGGCGTAATCTGGCTATCAAGATACTGGAAGCACTCTACTGTCTCAACCTGCTGTCCAGCTACCACGAAATTGGAACGATTTTCTGTGTTGATTTCCATCGACTTGGTCTTTCCGACATTGACTTTGAGACATGCTAGCTGCTTTGGAGCTTTCGGTGAGGTCGTCGAGTTTGCTCTGCATGTCTTGTTGTGTTTGGGCGAGCAAAACAATATCGTCTGCCAGGTCAAGGTCGTTCAGTTGCTCAATTGATGAAGGATTCCACGGCAATCCTCGGTTTGGTCTACAGTCAATCGATCCAGTCAAGATCTCATCCATAACGATGAGAAAAAGCAGCGGTGACATAATACATCCTTGTCTCACTCCAGCAGTTACCGGGATAGGTTCGGACAAGACACCGGCGTGACCTTGCACAAAAATGCCTCGCACTGTGCTTCGATGACATGAACTAGTTTCTCTGGGACTCCTCGTGGCCTTAAAGCCGTTCAGATGTTTTCGTGGTTCAGTCGGTCAAATGCTTTTTCGAAATCAACGAACACCAGCAGAAGAGAGTCCTGGAATTCGTTGATTTGTTCCAGTATTATTTGTAGCGTTGTGATGTGGTCCACACATGATCGCCCGGATCGGAATCCAGCTTGTTGCCGTCGGAGTGTAGCGTTTTAACACGTTCGTCGCCCAAAAAAAATCTCAGAGCATGAAAGTAAAGCGAGAGAGCTTCAGATTTACAACGCGTGGCAGAACTGAGCGGCAACCTTGCTTAAGAGAGCCGTCACCCATATATGGGTGACGTGGCGACGAACGTGTTAAATGTTTATCACTTCGGTGTAAACATTTAAATTTGTTAAAGATTTATATGACCCATTCCAGCGTGACGTCACAACGTTTGCAAAACAATTTTTTGGTATATTGCATGTAAGTTTTACAGGTCATATCGCACATTGGTAAAAATTGTACATTATAAGGTCAAAATTTAATTCTCTACAATTTGAAACGAAAAGTATTTGTATAGAATAAAAACTTAACAAAATATAAGCAAAAGGAATCGTGACGTCACAACGCGCCTCTTTTTCCACTTTTCAGTTTTTTTTACAATGCCGCATTTTTCTGCTCTTCTATTTAATCAAAATTTATGAAAATATCAGGAAAGTATCGATTCATTACAACCAACAAATCACTGTTTTTGATTTTTTCAAATTTGGATTTCAATTTATTTTAGAGCGATTCAGTTTCGTGACGTCACAACGCACCATTTTTTTTAAGTAGGGTTTTGCAAAGCGTTGTGACGTCACGAAATTTCATGGTTAGCTACATGAAATAAATCAAAGTAAAATCTTTAAATGAATGCTTAATTTATTTAAAATGCTTAAAAACTTAATAAATAATGTGATTTGGTGATGAAATCGATCCATTTATTCCCAAAAATTAAAAGGAATTAAATCTCAAAGGCCCATATAAGCAGATAA
Organism: Uranotaenia lowii; assembly: GCF_029784155.1. NCBI lineage: Eukaryota > Metazoa > Arthropoda > Insecta > Diptera > Culicidae > Uranotaenia > Uranotaenia lowii. The sequence continues at coordinate 157,831,317 of NC_073691.1, read as the reverse complement.
GGTTTGCAACACTGCTCACATCAATTTTATTCGATGTTTTTTTGTGCGATCATGTGAATATTATTAAGCACAACACTAAAACTAGGAAATATTTATTCGTAAAAGCGTTGAAATGTGTTTCTGAATATGTTTAATCTTTAATTGCAAAGGAAAGGAAAAATAAATGATAATTTCAAAGCCTTCGATCTTTTCAAAGATAGTTAATCGACACTAGAGTGCCTAAATCAGCCATCTAATAAAAATCTTATAAGTTGCAAGCCTAAATAGATCGTAGGCCTAACACAAAGTCCAGTGCCAAATTTGGGGATTGACCCACGGAAATAGAGGGCACAATGAGCCTAAAATTTGTATGGAATTATGAGAAATTGGGTTTTGAAGGACATGAAAACCAAGTTATGCACCAATTTCTGTAGTCCCTATCGGCTGATTTGTTTTAATTATAGTCATTCACAAAACTTTCATTATGATAAATAGTTTATCTCAAGATCCCATTTCGACAATGGTTTAGTTAAAAAGGATTTTGAGTTTCAAAAATTAGCTTCTGATTTGGTCAAATACAATAAATACCTGATTGATCGGTAATCGACGCTTATTTTGAACGTTATAGCTGTTTTATGATAACTCTATTCAAAACGCGTTCCTCAGATGAAATATTGTCATAATCAAAGCTTTAAAATACTCAAATTAAAAGACAAATTGGTTGATACAGACCTAAAGTATTGACGAAAACGGTTTTTTATCATGCCGAATATCATCTACATAATTCCATACAAACTTCAGGTCCGTTGCGCAATCCCTTTCCTTAGAATTATCTGACCCAAATTTGAATGAGACCTTGTACATATTTGAATTTATTTAATTTTGTAATTCAGTTCAAAGTCTCTTTTGTGAGATTTTATGTGAACACGGGGTTCGATTTGGATTTTCTAGATCTTTGAGGAGGAAATTTCAATAAGGGCAGTTTTTTATTAAAATAATTTAATTAATTTTATTAATTAATTTTCTATGAAAATCTTATGAAAAAAGTTAATCTATTAAGTTTATCATGTTCAAAGATTTTTTGAATCTCATTACATTTATTTCATGGAACTTATTTAGTTTGAACATAATGCCAGAAAGAAATAGAAGCTACTAGCGGTGTTTTTCATTCTAACATAGATATATGAAGAACTTGATCTTTTGCAAGATTTTTATTCAAATTACAGATAACTACCTGCTTTATGATTCACAAATATTTTTTTTACAAAATCGATGAGGATTTCATTTGTTTGATAATTTGTTTCTTCTTGAATCAAGCGTTTTTAAGCGCTGTTTCATTAGAAATGTTTAAAAACAACTGAATTAATGTAAAAAAAATATTTTCTTTAAAAACTTGATAAAAAATTCGTTTATTGTGATGAACTTGTATTGAAGAAATAGTAAGTTGATGAAGTAAAAAGTCTTAAACGTTTTCGAAAAAATGTAAATAAATTTTCATGACGTCACAACGCATTCTTTACCCTGGTGCAACTCAGAACCTGCTGAACCGATTTTCAATCTAAAAATTGCATTAAACTCCACTCAAAAGGTCTGAAGAGATCTCCAATTTTCGACAATATGTGAAATTTCAGTAAATCATAAGTTTAAAAACAGTAGAATTTTCGTGACGTCACAACGCTTCAAAATAGATACCTTTATTTACGATCCTAGAGCGTAAACCTGCAGTGCCTGTTATTTATCTTATATCATGGTTAAAAGATGGCTTTTCTTCCATCATTTTGCAATAATTTTTTTTGACATAGCTAGATTATCGACAAAGTTATGTTATAAATAATGAATATTTGCAAAAATCAAATTAATTTCATACTAAAATTTTTAAATTTCAACGTTAACATACTCAATTCTATAAAAAGGTAGCTGAAAATCTTTTAATGGAAAATGACACTGAAGAAATAACCTTTCTAACGCTATGTAATTTATTTTTGGATAATGAAAAATAAAAATCGGTTCTCCTGTTGAGGGGTGCTTGGAATGGGTCATTTGCTTTTCTTAAGTTCTTTTGGGTTAAGAATAAAAAATCCTATTTTTAATTCTAGTGTTAAAGTTGTCGTTCATGTCTGTTTCATAGAAGGTGTATAAAAGGTCCTAGAAAATATCTAAATACTTCATAACGTTCCAAGAATATTGGAAATTCGATTCCAACATAAAAAATTTGGTTGTCGCTGACTTGAAAAATAGACTTTTTTCCGACTTTCTGGGGATGACTTGAAAAATGGACTTTTTTCTGGCTTTCTGGGGATTTGAACCACTGTGCGGGTTCTGTATTGTGGTTTTTTATGCGATTTTCAGTCACTTACAGCATTTCAGAGAAGAGTGAAAAAGGAAATTCTAACTTTACTCGTTCAGCGCTTTCACCCAATACCCATATTTTGGGGGTTTCATGCTATTTTCAATTATTTACAGCATTTTAAAGTGCAGCTGAAGCCGCCATCTTCCCAAGCAACCAAAAGTTCGGATAACATTCCTCTATCAAGTTTGATCAGCTTAATCGAGTATGCTAATATAACTTCTTTTCAGCTCAATTTTTAAGTAGTTAAACGAACTTTAAAGTTGACAAAAAGTTCGCATAAATCGTCAAACAACTTCTAACCAGCTTCAAAATCCACTTTATAGCAGCATAAAAAAATCGAAAAAATTACTCTTCCGCTCCTTCAATTGCCTTTTCAAGTCTGCTACTTTGATTCATATTAATCAACTATATTTGTTATTAACTCACATTACATTTAAAAAATATGTTCTTACCAAGCCTCGAACCCGAGCTCACCGCTTGAAAGTTGAGATCCTTACTTGTTGCCCTATATAAACATCATGAGTAGGCAACGATTTTACTTGATGTGATGATTTTCTTTAAAACGACTTTCAGTTTCTTTATTTCTACTTAATTCCCACTTTCAAGCTGTTAAAAAGTTCTTCCGGAACTTTATGTGTACTTCATATAGTTGTTTCCCAAGTAACGATGTGTTTATTTATGCAAACACGTGTTGAAGTTCGAAAAAAGTAGATTTTAGCCTTTAAATCTACTTCAAAGTTTCTATAATACGAAGTTGCTTTTGAACGCCCGTTGGAACTAATTAAAAACTTTCAAGTTTACAAAATAGTACAACAGAGACAGCATTTTTCTTGAGGACAGGCCTAGGCTAATCTAGAGGACAGGATAAGCTAATCTCAACTTTTCTCAGATCGCAGCAAGATATTCTGCGATTGTATTTCATGCAGCTTTCCAAAAATTATTGCCAAATTTGAGCAGATTCCAAAGTCTTCTGATAAATTGTTATCAGTTTATGTGATTAAAAGCTATGTTCTTTTTTTTAAATTGTTTGAGTAAATGAATGTTAGTTAAACTTAACCCCTCCAGATTGGCTGTGATCTAAGGAAAGTTGAGACAAATAAGAAAATCCTTACCCCAAATTGAGGACATGTACTGCACATGAAATTTTGCGCTGAAAAATATATTGCTGTTTATGTTAGTGCTTGTTTTATTTTTTTTACATTCTTTCGAAAAGAATGTTCTTTTATAACTTAGTTAAAAGTATCTGAACAAGGGTTTGTTTAATCGTTTTGGAGATACTTATTTATAGATCCTGTATGATGAAATAAATAAGGATTAAACTTAAGAGTAATGTTGGATTTGTAGAGTAACTGAGTAGCTTCTTTAAACTTATCACTTTAACTATATAGTAGGATAAATATCTGATCCCAAATCTTTTTCCGAACATGATGTTCAACCTCATCATGACTGTGTGGCGAAACACGTTCATGATTCTAATCCCAAAAGTGATTTTGAACCTGATCATGGATCTTCTTCCTGATAATGGATTCCGTATCCTTATTCTAGATCATCGTCCTAGAATAGTTCATATTTATCAAAGCAATTGTGTCTTTAAATTCTTGCTTGTATATTTAGTTGAATAAAATGATTTTTTCTTTTTCAATATTATTTCGCTAAATGCCCCGCACTTTTATAGCTGCCTGTTTTACCATTTAAGAGGCAGTACATTTTTAAAAACGTTGAAAATTTTATTAGTCTAACTTTTTATGGCAAATAACGGTACCATAGATAAAACTTCATTTTTAAGCATAAATAAGGGTATCTCAAATCACTAAATCACTGAAAAGTAAGAGTCAAAAAAAAATTCTGAACCACAACAATCCACATAGAGGGAAAGTTTATAAGTAGTCCACACGCCACTCATGTGGAAAAATATGCTTTTACAGGATTAATTTTTAATTCTTGGAATTTGTAGAATACCCTTATTTGCAACGAGTACACTCGTTTTTTCACGTGATACTCTTAGGAGGACCATATAAGAGCATGTTTCCCAGCTAAATTTAGCTATCTAGCTGTATGGTGAATTCCGTGAAATTATTTGCCAATTAAATCAAAATCCTTATTTTGTTTAATTTAAACTCAAGAGGGGGTTAACAAAAAAAGAATTTGAAATTCCAGCCTTACGGAACAAAGGAAATAATGATGTCCTTTGAAGTGCTTCCAGAACGAAATGTGATATTGCTTCCTTATAAATAAAATATAATCAACATATTTCGATAAACCCATGAACTGGTCCAGCCAGTTCAGCATAAAAAGTTAACACATGTTTCTATCCGCACGAAACTGGATTCGATTGAGTATTTTAAACGTTTATTTTTGTTTTTTTTTTTCGTTCTTGCGTTCATTCATGTTCATCGCTCATCACAACATCGGGACTTTTCCGGGCCAGGTTAGCGGCGTTGATGGCGAATCGGTAGCTGAAGTGACCGGATTGAAGGCCGGAGACTGTGTGTTAGAGGTAAGCGAAATAAAAACACAGAACTATGTTTTTGCTTTGCTTTGGCTGGGTTGGTTGTTTCGTCAACATTTTCACGTACTAATGAAGCAGTAAACTCGTTCCGCGTATAACTAACAGCTTGTTTACAGAATTAATACTGTTATTCATGAATATTTGAGAACTTATCTTCTTCGAAGCGTGAGTTTATTTTCAAAGATGAAATTATTAAAACTTTGTCACGTCATGGTGCATGTTAATGACAAAAATGACAATTTATTGACAAAATTGACAAGAATTTAACAAAATTGAAAAATCCAAAAAAATCCAAAATTGACTAAATTGACAATATTGACAAAATTGACAAAATTGACAAAATTGACAAAATTACAAAATTGACAAAATTGACACAATTGACAAAATTGACAAAATTGACAGAATTGACAAAATTGACAAAATTGACAAAATTGACAAAATTGACAAAATTGACAAAAATGACAAAATTGACAAAATTGACAAAATTGACAAAACTGACAAAATTGACAAAATTGACAAAATTGACAAAATTGACAAAATTGACAAAATTGACAAAATTGACCACCGAGACGTAGACGTTTAAAGTTACCATACGCTGTGACTCCAAAAAGAGGAATGAGATTATAATGTCATAAAAACGGGATCATACGAAATATTCCAGAGTTCAGTCATTCAAAAATTTCCAATTATGTACAATCATGTTATTTGTATGAAAATAATGATTATTTCATAATTCTTTTATCCTATAAAATCCCATCTTAATTCTTAAATTGATTTTAGATTTATGTTCGATATTCTTTAATCATAAATCAGAATTTAAAAATCAATCATTTGTTTATTAATTTATCTATCTCTTTGTTTATAATTTACAGGCTGTAAGAAATGCCACAATCGCTTCTCAAGTGTAATAAATCGGTGTTTTAATTTTCATTTTTGAAATTATTTCAGTGCATAGGATTTGGATTTTCCGGAGATGCTTTACATTACATTATTTTTTTTTAATTATTTTTGTAACATCCTTTCTATAATTCGCGATGTCTTTATGAAACTTGAAGGATATACAGTTGAAAAATTCCTACCACCGCACACACATTTTTTAGGCTTATTCTCATCAGGAATTGAATATTACTAAAATAAATGATATCGTACGACCTCCTTTATAGAGTATTTTATGGATGTTGACTTTATCTTTCTGCTAAATTGTACCAAGATTCAGTGCCCAAAAGAATTTGAAAAGTTTTCTCAAGAGAAATAATCATTCTTCGGGATGACCAGGTCATAATCAAGCTCTGAATACTATTTTAAATCTAAAGTGATAATCAGACGTTTGAATCAGTCCATGAGCTGCAAACATGTACGAAGGAACTTGAAGATTTACAAATTTGTAGTCGACAAGAGCAAAAAACTCAAAATTGTAAGATAATCCATTCAATCATTGTTGCCGAAAAAAAATTCTGTGTTTTTGACAAAAAAAATTTCGAATTCTGTGATTTGAACTTAATATTCTGTGACAGTTCTCTGTGACGCTTTTTCTTTGAAGTTCATAGGGAAATCATGTCAAACATCAACACATTGGGAATTTCTCACAGTTTAAATTGAAAAAAAAAACAATTCAAGTCAGAAATAAAAAGTTGATAATGACAAAAAAAATTAAATGTTGGAAATCTGCACAAAATTTAAAAAATCTGTGAATTCTGTGAAAATTTTAAAAATTCTGTGATCTGTGACACAGATTCTGTGACAAAATTTTGCTCAAAATTCTGTGATAATACAGATTTTTCTGTGATTTCGGCAGCCTTGAATACAATTGATCTATAGAGAAATCAAATTTTAGACTCTTTTTTGATAACAAGTACTGCAACCAGTCAACGTTATATACTATTTTTGTTTTTTGATCATTAATTTCGAAATTTTCTTTGTAAAAAATGAAGTGCACTCAAACGCATATCCACCCCAAAAAGGTTCATTTTCAATTTACTTAGTTATTGAGGAAGGAATTGAGTTGGTTTAATTTTTTTCTGAAATTCAATTCCTGATGAGAATATACCTCAAAAATGTGTGCGGATATAGAAATTTCTACCGCAATATGTATATATGTGAATCTTGGAAAACTAATTCTGGTCAAGTTAATTTTAAGATGAATGAATCACAATATTCAAAACATCCGAATGGTTCTCAATGAAATATAAAAAAATCTTTTTTTTTATGCTTGTTCTTTAGAATAGTTTCACAATATTTTCATGCTCAGGTGCGTATGGATATGAACGAACACGGCACCGTGGTTGAATTAAAGGGAATTTTCCGGTTGCTTTGATTCAGTATAATTTTTCAACCAAGTAGACTTACAACACATAATAGAGAGAACAATAAATTTTTTTGGTTATTCCACTTTTTTACGTCATTCTTGATTTTTGTTTATCGAAAATAAAATTTAAATTAATCTCAGTAAAATATAAATTTGAATTTAAAGTAAAATTTCAACGAAGGAACGAGAAAAGTTGATGAAGAGGGAAACGTGAGAATAAGATGTGAGAGAAGAGTATTCAAGTGGCTTTAAAAAGTGATATCCCATCAATGGCAACATTTTTGTACATCTATCAAACTACTGAACCATGTACCTACATTAAAGGAAATTGAATTTGATCAGTTTTACGTCCTAGAGGTGATTAATAAAAATGTTTATTATCAAAGCTACTTCACCATTTTTGACATTTGTTTTAACCCAAGGTCTTTTGATACACTAGGTTCTCCGACTTTCACAGTAAGCAGGCGAGGAGTGAGCGAGTTTGTATATTTTTAGCTCAGCTTTTCGGTGGTTTGTTGGTAAACAAACTTCATGAGTTCCGCATAGTTGCATAGCCTACATAGCCAAAATGGCTGAATCGGGAATTCGATATTCGGTAACACCTCCTGAATATGTACACACCTTGTTTTAACCCTTATCAATTTCTTGAGTGTCAATATGACACTAGTTTGACGGCTTGTAACTTTATTCGGGTGCATTAAAATAAAACGATTTTTTCGAGGACCCTCAATACATTTTTTTCATATTGCATCATAACATTTTTTATGGACACGCACCCCGAAAGCCCAAAAAAAACTCTCTAATCAGTCCTTGAGTGTCAGTTTAACACTCCTCGCTTAAAACCGCTATATCTCTCTTGTTTCTCAACCGATTTTTACATAATTTATAGTTTTGGAAACCGCGTGATGTAACTCTAATATTATTGACAGACACTATTCACCTATGTACAACATTTCAGTTACCCGTTATTCAAAGTCTAAGAAAACTGTACTAAATGTAGATTAGCTACGGAATGCTTGAAAAAAACTTCACTTAGTTTATAAGATAGCTGAAGTTAGAAGTAATATGATGCACATTACAATTTTTTTTTATTTTATGATCACAAAAAAATGTAAAAAAATGGTTTGAAAACCGTACTTTTCAATCAACAAACCGTCAAAATTTTTTCAATCACACCAGATAAATTTTGAAAAGAGGATTGAAAAGTTGACAGAATTTTTGACAAATTTTCAAAGTTGCTTTTTTTGTTAACTTTTGTTAAGTTTGCATTTTTTTCAAATTTTCTTGCAGTAAAATACAACTAAATAAAGTTATATTTAACAAAAAGTTTATTTCATACCGATTCTAGTGATGTAATTACATAAGCGTTTCGATACATTGCACAAATATGGTAAGGGGCCGTTCACTAATTACGTAAGCACATAGGGAGGGTGGGGGAGTTTCACATTTGCTTACGATCTCTTACTAGGGGGGTAGGGGGGGTTTCCAAAAATCTTCCGTAAGAAATGTTACATTGATAATTCGTCACAGCCATATAAAACCATAATACTCAGGTTTAATTTTTATTTTTCTCACTACCTATCTGTTGGTTATTTTTTATGTTTTGTTATTTATCTTCGAATTATATAAAAATAACGCTGGTTATATAAAATTCATAGAGAATCAATTCAAACCAACAAGCCACCAAAAACACTAAATCACATCACTATAAAGAGCGTCTCAATTTTCGCTTTTTTTCATAACAATCATAACAAAAAGGAAAGTGGCGCGTTGTGATACCATGATTTAAATCCAACATATTTCGAAAATGACTTCATAGTTTTTTTTTTTGAAAAATCAATACAAGGCGCTTTAAATAATGAATTTCTAGACAGTTTTTTCAGAGATACACTACCAACTCTAAATTTTACCAACAAATTACCAAAAAATATTAAAGTTCTATTGCTTACCGCTGAAATGATTCTGAGCTTTTCGGTTAGTTGACGTAATTGTCGTTAAACATTTTTTCACCAGTTCTAGTAGTATAGAATGTTTTTTTTTTTAGATTTTTCAATTTTCAGGTCAAAAACATTACAATTTTTTATGGCACCTTGAGCTAAGGTGATCTTTCACTCTATTTTCAATCGGATTTTGTTTTAAGTATATTGTTTATTCGATAAGGAAAATTTATTGAAGATTATTGTTACCCCGAACATGCTATGTCTTAAATAATATTTTTTACAATCGTTTATGACATTTCATCTGTTGTTTTGTATAAATTGTGCTCTTCTTATGCAGTTATTAAGTTTTACTTTCCAGAGGTGAACCAGCCTGTGGCTGAAAACCTCTTAAATAAAGACAAAAAAAAAAGTTTTACTTTGAAATCCATGCTTTGAAGCATAGATGTCACACTTTTAATATTTTCAAGCTATTTTTGGAAAAACACGTGTAAATTTTTCAAAGAATAAAAAAAGTAAGATCTTACCAGGGGGGAGGGGGGGTTTTGAAAAATCTTACTTTTTCTTACCAGGAGGGGAGGGAGGGTTTAAAATTTCCAAAATCTTGCTTACGTAATTAGTGAACGGCCCCTCATTCGCCGAACGCTTTATAAGAATACTATGGCTTGATTATGAAGCGATGTAGCTTAAACTTACAAAAATATTCAACACTCCTTTGATATAAACCTAAATGAAATGGAAAGATCTCACAATAAACCGTACATTACTACGCCAAGAGGGCCTGGGATACATCCAGAGGAAACTTGTAGGCGATTAACCGCTGCTCAATCTGCCATAATTTTGAATTTAGCTTCTCCGGAAAGTTATTTCGGTTTAATTTCATTGCAATGCAGATATGTAATCCAATCCGTTAAATTCATGTCCGCATAATTCGATTTAGTTCACTTTTGACATAAATTTTCAAAAATGTTCTTTGTCTTGAATTTTGCCGCTGAGAAAATATCATGGAGTCTTTTTCGTTATCCAAATATGCTCCCATGCCATATTTAGTTTCATTTTCTCGATCATTCCTCCAGATTAGCAAAATAATTAATGCAAACCATCTTGGGAACATTTCGCGTACCCAAATACCCTCGTGTTCTATATTTGATTCCCCTGGCTTGATCGGTTATTGAGTATGGCCCCTTCCCCTCTTTGTAATCTCTCAATCAAAGTAGGAAGGGGTCTCAAACAACCATAGAACCTTTTCCCACATTCAAATATCTCACCATGTCAATTTTGTTCCATTTGCTCGAATACTTATCGAGTTCTGCAAGAAAAATTGTATGGCAGCCCCCTCCCCCCCCCCCCCCCTTTTATTACTCTTCACTGGAAATGTGGAAAAAATGTACTCAAAATCCAGTGCAAAGTTAAATTAAAGTACAAAAAATCTGTGAAATAGCTAATTGACAAAAAGTTAGAAATACAGCTGGTTTCGAAAAATTCGTAAAAACCTCTGTATTTCTTATTTTGACAATCCAAAAATTTAAAATGTGCCAAATTACTTATCAATCTTCTTTTCAAAATTTATCTGGTGTGACTTGAGCAATTTTGACGGTTAATTGATTGAAAAGTACGGTTTTTACAGCACTTTTTAACATTTTTTGTGGTCATCTTAAAAATGAATGATTACTGCAATGTATAGCTTCTAATTTCAGCATGCTTGTAAACTAAGGGAAATAATTTTCGAGCATTCCATAGCTTATCTGTTTTCCTGAGCGTGTTTTTCGGATTTTTAAGACTTTGAATAACGGAAAACTGAAGTGTTGTTGTAGGTCAATGATGTCTAACAATCATATTTGAGTTGCATCACGCGATTTTCAAAACTATAAATTTTGAAAAATAAATTTGTGAAACAAGAGAGATATATTGGTTTCAGTCATGAGTTTCAAATTGACACTCTAGAGACCACACCGGGTAAAAATTTCAGGAACGGATGAGGGTTGAAGGTACCTGGATTAAAAAATGTAAAAACTATAGCGGAGAATGAGGATACTTGATCCCTGGGGATAGTTGATTCCTTAGCTATATCTCGAAACTGGAATGTCTTACAAAGATCAAATGTTTTAGAAAAATGTGCCAAAATGAGCAAAATAACAATGCTTGTAGTTTAAAATTTTTTAACAAAATAATTGTTTGAGTAATTGAACTTTGTTTGAAAAATTTCACAAAATGTAACTTGAAGATCTTTTTTCATCGTTTTAAAATGTTCGTTACATGGGAAAATGATGAAAAAATATTTGTTCCAATGTATCAATCGTTCGAGCGTAAAATGAACTTCATAAGGCCATATTTTCAAAGCAATGGAAAACTCTCAACTTTTTTCAAAAAAGTTTTCTAAAATGTTGATTATGGGTACAATTGATCCCCTAGAGTTGGGTATAATTGATCCCCCTTCCAAACGGCATATTCTTCTTCTGAATAGATCGTTATGATTGCTAATTACGAAATTACTAATATTTATCCAAAAACTAATATTTATCAAATAATTGTCTGAAGAAAAGAGCAAAAATAATTAATTTTCTCCTAATTAAAAAAATTGCGCCTTTAAGTATGCAATGTTAATAGCGTTGAGACAAAGTTATAGAATTTTCTTCTTATGTCTGCTATAAATTGTGAAATGAGAACAAACATGACCAAAATAGTCAATTAACATTCTATCTTGGGGTTTTGTTTGATTTTTATACAAGGATTAGGGCTTCCTGAATAAAAGATCAAGTCTCCTTCAATAGGGAATCAAGTCTCCCCTAACTTCATAAAAATCGCAATTTTTTTACTCCCACGAAAATGCTTCTAGTTCATCAACGGGTTCAAGTATCGTTCTAATTTTTGGAGCATATAAACTTGAAGTTGTCAAAGACGGCGAGTTGCTAAATTTTTCCAAAAAGATATGGTGAAAATAAGAAAAGGAGATCAAGTATCCCCACTCTCCCCTACGTTTTCGAACGTATTGATTTTCAATCTCTTCAAGATGAACTAAAAGTTTTAGCTGATGGAGTTATTTGAAAATTTCGACTCTAGAATGTGTCATAGGGGTTTCTATAATTCATAAAGTAGATATAATTAATTATGCTTAGGTTCAAAACAAGGGATTACAAAACACGAATGTTTCTGACTGCTCCATTAAGCTAAATTGTTAGAAGGATTGATTACTACATTAAGACTAGTCACATATAGTTCATATCGTTTGTCCATTTAATTAAAAGCTCGAAGGAATATTTTGATTATTGCCTCACTCTTGCATCCTGTCCAGGTAAACAACGAGGATGTCCTCGGAATGCGCATAGCCGAGGTGGCCAATCTGGTCAAGTCAAAGTCGGACATCGTAACGTTGCTGCTGTGGAGCACCGGAATGGAACCGACCTGCAATCCGGAATCGCTTTGCTGCGGTCCAATGCCGATCAACCTGGAACGTCTGTCGGCCAGCATGCAAACCATAGTGGCTGCCCTGGAGTGTCCGGTTTGTTTCGATACGATTCCTCCGCCGGTATTCCAATGCCAAAATGGGCACCTGGTGTGCTCTCGATGCCGGGTTCGGTCCGAAAAATGCGCCATTTGTCGTGAGAAGTATACCGTGGGCCGTTCCTTGCTGGCCGAACAGGTTTATCAATCAATTACGGAAGCCTTCAATCTGACGGAGGGGGGCGATGGAAAGCTCCGGGAACGATTGTTCGGGGCCAAATGTACTCGGACCCGGAATCGTTGCAGTCCATTCAATAGCGAAGGGCATCTCTCGGCAGGGAAGCCAATCCACTCACACACCCACAAATTTTTAGCCAAAATTATGGGAAAGTCAACGTCCGTGGATAATCTGAACCGACGACAGCCCTGTGAAGTTGTCCAGGGTGATTTGCAGGGATCAAAGGCCAAGTCTCTGTCCCTGTCGTCCAGCGAGATATTCAGGCGAGTCCCTCTTCTTAATTGCAATTAGCCATTTGTTTGATCGCATTTACCAACACTGCTAGAGGAAAATTAAATTATCTGCTTCGTTCCAGGCGTACAGAGAACACGGTATCCGTTCCACGATGCACTTCGGCCAATCGGTTGGCCCCGGAACTGATGGCCTCGTGCAATAGTTTGACCACCCGCCGGCCCACATCGTCGCTGTCCTGCAATGTTTCGGCCGAGAGCTTGGGCAGCATACCGGAAAACGGCATTCAACTGGTGGTGCCTCCGGTGCCGACCGGAAATAGCGAAAACGGACACGGGCCCTCGACGGTCAGCGAGTTGTGCTGTCCCTGTGGGGATTACTGTGATGATAAACTGAAAGGTGGGTTCTGAATCTTTTTCATTTATTTAAATTTTATCATGGGCCGAGGGTTAAGAATGTGATTAATTAACACAGCATTGATAGGAAGTCAGATTTTTAGAAAAGGATCTTTAGAATCGAATTGCCACCAAACGTGATGTCCTTGCATCACGATGTTTTCAACTCATCAACATCTTCTTATATTTAAAGTTATTTTTTCAACCCAGAAGCCATAAGTTTACTAAATTTAATGTTTCGAGGATATCACCCGAAAAAATCACTTCATGGCTTTTATGCTATAAACAAATGCAACCATAACTTAAAACTTATCTCTTTGACCTTCATTACTTACTGTACACTAGACTGCCTCAAATTTGTATGGGAAATTTAAAACCTGTGAAATGTCATACGCTGCAGGCTCAAATTGATCCTGGGCCAAGTACAAGATCTCATGCCAAATTTGGGCCAGATCGGACCACGGGAAGGGGTCGCTCAACGAGCCTGAAGTTTGTATGGGATTTCGAGACATTTTGTTCGAGAGGAACATGAAAAATCAGTTTTTCGTCAATTACTGTTGTCTCCTTAGACCGATTTCTTTCAAAAACGGGTTTTATTAAAGCCTAAATTATGACAAATATTTCATCCGAAGGTTTCATTTCGATTAAAGCTAAGATAAAAAAGTTTTTAAGCTTAAAAAATTTGCTAACTTTTTTAAGGGTGATATTCATCACTGTTTTAATGAGGCGACTAAATGTCCGACCAGAACACTCAATGTGAAATACATGCCGTTTTGAAAAATAATGATCGATTTTAACCATTGATGTTGGATGTTTGGATTGTTTGGATGATATTCACTTGATAGTTCGGAAAGAAGTAAGGGCGGAAAAATGCTTGACAATTTAAAAGAAAAATTGCATAACAACAGGGGCTTAGGAACATGACTGGACGATTTGTGATGCCACTAAAATGATTCACCCTCATTCTCTATCAAAAGAAAGCTACAGCTTATATAATAAAAACGTGAGAAAAATGTAAAGGATCTCTTTTCGAAAAATTATCATTTTATTGGCATCATTAAGCCTTGGTCCACAAGATCTCATGCCAAATTTGGGCCAGATCGGATCACGGGAAGGAGTTGCTCAACGAGCTTGAAGTTTGTATGATATTTTGAGACATTTTGCTCGGAAGAAACATGAAAAACCTGTTTTCATCAATAACTTCGGTTCTTGTTGGCCGATTTCTTTCAAAAAACGGGTTTTCTTAAAGGATGGTATTCATCACTGTCAATGAGTCGGGGCAGTCGAACATATCGACGCCTCATTAACAGTAATGAATAAAACCGTATAAAAGTTAGACCTTTTTTGAAGCCAAACAATCTAACAACTCTTATCGAAATGCAGTCCTCGGATGAAATATTCATCATAATTTAGGCTTTTAGAAAAATTGTTTTTGAAAGAAATCGGCCGACGGAAACCAAAGTTATTGATGAAAAACTAGTTTTTCTATTGGCATCGTAATCGTCCAGTCATGTTCCTAAGCCCCTGTGGTTATGCAATTTTTCTTTAAAATTGTCAAGCATTTTCCGCCCTTACTTCTTTCCGAACTATCAAGTGAATAGCATCCAAATTCAAATATTTAAAAAAAACATCAAAAATTGCAATCGAGCGCAACATCAATGGTTAAAATCGATCAATATTTGACGAAACGGCATGTATTTCACATTGAGTGTTCTGGTCGGACATTTAGTCGCCTCATTAAAACAGTGATGAATATCACCCTTAAAAAAGTTAGCCAATTTTTGAAGCTTAATAACTTTTTTATCTTAGCTTTAATTGAAATGAAACCTTCGGATGAAATATTTGTCATAGTTTAGGCTTTAATAAAACCCGTTTTTGAAAGAAATAGGGGTCGAAGGAGACAAAAGTTATTGACGAAAAACCATACAAACTTCAGGCTCGTTGAGCGACCCCTTCCCGTGGTCTGATCTGGTCCAAATTTGGCATGAGATCTAGTACTAGACCCAAGATCAATTTTAGCCTGCAGCGTATAACTTTTTCAAAAGTCGGGTCATTTGGGGCAGTCTACTGTACACGCATTGCCTACTTTTTTGTAAGGTCTCTTTTTTGTTAACCAAAAAATGTAATTGTCCTCCAGTCCCGGTTTTAACATGGATTCTTCCAGGTTCTGGCACAAAATGTCGATTTTGTAATCAGCAAACATAACACTGTTATTTCGCATAATGTTTTTTCATCCCCGCCCTCTGGAGACACCTCCTCATCCAAGGTCCAAAGTTTAGGAGTTTAATTTAAGATTTCCAAATAAATTTTGAAAAAACTCCTAACATTTTCGTTTACAGATTCTGTACTCACGAGTATTAAAACTCAATATATTCAAAACGCCTTAGGATATTTTTTGAATTTGTAATTAATTTTTGACTTTGTTTAACAATAAAAAAAATTTCATGCAATGTCTCAAAAGTGGATTTCCCTCAAACTGCACTGATGAGATATGTTGATCTATCAGCCATTTCGTCAATCAGCTGTAAAGCGTAGTTCTTTTAGAAATGGGACACTTTCTTTTGCTAATATCTCGTTTACTAGTAATCGTACATTAAAAATTTTGACTGCATTTTGTTGCCTGTAAAAATTACTTGCCGACCTATTTTTTTTTAAATTTTATATTCGTGCTTTTTTGAGATATTTACGATGCAAGAGATAAAGAAAAAAAATATTTTGCACATTTTCCTTCAAAAACCATCGTTATCAAATTGATAGCTGACATAATCGTTGATTATTCAAAAAATTTGTGTGTGTGAGTGGTGGAAAAGTATACAAACACTTTCAAAATGTCCACAATGTTCAAATCAACCATTGTAGTGAAGCACATGATCGATAACTACGGTTATGGGTCATCAGGGAAAACAAGTCTCAGATCAGAATTTTTAACTTTTAATTCAAGAACTTAGTGTAGATCGGTGAAATTTGAAATTTTTTTTTCTCTGATAAACTGACAGAGTTGCCTAATTATGAGTCATTCAAACCTAACTTCAAACAACAATTTTTTGCTAGCTCCAGAGTTTGTAAGCTAATTAGCTGGTTCTGAGGCAATGGGACAGGTAATTTCTGAAGGACGACAAAACTTGTGAAAAACCTTATATCAAATAAATTCTAGAGTTTGAGTTCTAAAACTTATCTGCTCGTGGTAAGGTCTCTAGCATATTACAGTATGTGTTTACTGGTTATTTTGATTAAAATATAATGATTTTCCAAGATTCTGGTACTATGAAAAAAACAACCATTTCTAAAACGAAAACATTGTTTTTACTGCTTTTTAAGCCTAAAAAGAGTAATCTGGTATGTACCCTTCGCAACCTACGATCTATACTAACCGATAATACTTTAATATTAATCTCATGATGGTTTTACTTCGTTACTGACAGATTTTGCCTGCAGAAGTTCCATGAAAAACCCTTTTAAGTGGCTCAAAAGTAATCAAGTTTTGGTAATTTTAAAACAGATTTTTCCACTAAATTGCCATTAGTTTCTTTTAAAAGAGAAGTATTGGACCGAAAAGTAGTAGAAATTGAAGGAGGAGGATGCAGCCACCTAGAATAAAGATTGGACGAAGTAAAAGTTGAAAAAATTGAACAATATCATGGCTGAAAAAAGTGTGCGCCGGTCGATGAGAGACACCAAGAATAAAGTAGAGATTTTTCTTACAAAAAACAATAAATGATTTTTTTCAAATTTTTTCATGAATTATCATAAGATTACCTTCATTTTTTCCATACAAAGTTTTTCGATCAAACGAATGGTTTTTGAGATACACGCATTCGTAACTGTCCCATTTCTAAAAGAACTAAGCTTTATGCGCATTAGACCGCTGCAAGCTTTGTATGATTTTTAGACCTCCCAAATCTTATTTTCCTATTATTTTTTTCTGCCAGAAAATTCATTAAAAATTTTAGAAACGACCCATCCCGTCCTTTTGTATGTAAATTTGCACAAGAAAACAAAATTTTCTTTTAAAAAATCACCAGAGATGTATTGAAAGTTCCAAAAAATATAAATTTGAATGAAAAATATGCCTTGATTCTTGTAGTATAATTCATGTCAACAAAGTATAAATCTAACTCGTGCCCCAGAAAAGATTTTCGATGTTATTAAATTTTTCTTTTCATTTTTTTTTTATTTTCGCGTTTTTGACTGCTTATTTGAAAGCTGTGTAACCGTAGGATGAAAATAAACAAAATCGAAAACTGCTTTGCAAAGCTAGGAAATTTATTGATTTGTATAACCTTAGCAAAAACATTTCGTGAAGTTATTAAAAGCTCTAGCAAGCAAAGTCTGCCATATTTTAAAACAATTCATAGGATTCAGATATTTTGTTTTGAAATGGTTATAACATTTTTCTCGAAATTCTTAACTTTTTGTCTTTTTGCAAAAAATGAAGCTTTAGAATAGCCAAAATAAAAAAAAATCAAAGACCAACTTCATTTCAAGCTTAATGAATTTTCTAGATGATTTAATGTGCAAAAATTTCGTTTTCCATACAAATTCCATACAAAAATTAAAACGCGTTGCGCTAACTCAGGAATCAACCAAATCTTTTCCAATTTTGCACTGATGCTTGGTACGAGAATGGCATTGGAATAACATATGGGAGCAAAAGGTCATTTTTTGCGGCCTAATGCGCATGTTACCCAATATGCGCATTAATGAACACTTCCTCCTATCTCGTTTTTTTTTTCGTATGGCGCTAGTATGCAACAAACACTAAGAAGCGTATCTCTAGTGTTATCGATCTTATGATGAAACATTATCCTACAAATTTGAGCACACTTCTTCCAGTAACTCAAAGATATTCATTTCGTAGAATTTGGTCCAGTGCATTGGTTGATAAATTTTAAGCGATACATCAACAAAGTAGAGGCAAATTCCATAGAAAAATATTTTGTACTCTAATACCTTCCCAGGTCAAATTTGATTTTTTTGGTTGATTACTTCTAAACAAAGAAAATTGTATTGGACCCCCTCCCCATTTCTTATATACTCACTGGAAAAAAAAATATGGTGTTTCAAATAATCATGGAAGCATTTCTCGTACCCAAATGATTTCCCATGTCATATTTGGTTCCATTTGTTTGATAAGTTTGACAATTTTATGGGGACGATTTTCGATCACCGCTTATTGTTATTATCAATTTTAGTTGATATTTTTCGGTGAAAATTAAGTCAAATTTAAACAACTTCTTTACGTTTCGGCTCACTGTTTTGTTTCGGCCACCTTCAGAAAAACTGTATTTCATAAAAATTAAAAAATAGAATATAATACAAAAAATTGTTAGAATGAAAGTTTTACACAATTTTCCGTCACTTTTATCTACACTAGAAGCACTTACAATTGTTTTGCCGTGTGCTTTCCTAACGGCTGTCTAACTTTCTTTAAGTCAGATTTTAAACCACTCCTAGTAGCTTGCGTTTTGTGTTCTTGGTGACGTCGTGCAGTCGGTTGTTGTCGTCGTGTTTGGGGTCGTCAAAAAACTAAGAGTGACGCCACAGTTCTCAAGAAAGAATTCAAAAACGACGACGCCAAATACGACGACGACAACAACCGACTGCACGACGTCACCAAGAACACAAAACGCAAGCTACTAGAAGCGGTTCAAAATCTGACTCAAAGTAAGTTAGACAGCCGTTAGGAAAGCACACGGCAAAACAATTGTAAGTGCTTCTAGTGTAGATAAAAGTGGCGGAAAATTGTGTAAAACTTTCATTCTAACAATTTTTTGTATTATATTCTATTTTTTTAATTTTTATGAAATACAGATTTTCTGAAGATGGCCGAAACATAACAGTAAGCCGAAACGTAAAGAAGTTGTTTGGATTTGACTTAATTTCCACCAAAAAACATCAACCAAAATCGATTAAAACAATTTTATGTGAGCACGCCTCTTTCCTAACTTCATCCCCAATTGAAGGAGAAACAAGTTTCGAATAAGCATATTACCACTCATCGACTCCAAATGCCCTCCCATATCAAATTTGTTTCCATTTTCTCAATTAGTTCTCGAGTTATGCGAAAAATTGTAACGGAGCCCGCTTCTCCCCTTCAAATCTCCCCACTGGAAGGAGGCAATAGTACCAAATATTCATAGAAACATTGTTCGTAACTACTCAAATAACCTACCAAGCGAAATTTACTTCTATTTACTGGATAAATTCTCGAGTTATGTAAAAATTTATATGAGTGCACCCTCCCACCTTAAAATTTCTCCACAGGAAGATCAGAGGGTTCTCAAAATATCACAGAGACATTTCTCGTATTCAAATATCTTCCCATGCCAAATTTAGATCCATATACTTTAACAGTTTTCCAATTATGCTGGAAAATGTAAAGGAGCTCCCCCCTCCTTTCTATCTCTCCACAAAAAGAAGAAAAGGGTATCAAATATTCATAGAAACCTTTCTCGTACCCAAATATTCCTCCAAGCCAAATTTGGTTCCATTCGCTCGAGTAGTTTTCAAATTATGCAATAAAAATGTATAGAAGCCCCCCCCCTCTTCCCTGCCTTTATCTCCACTGAAAAAGGGAGGGGTCTTAAATGACCATAGAAACATTCCCTGTGTTCCAATACCCTCCCATGCCTAATTGGGTACCAATATCTTGATTAGTTCTCGAGTTATGCGAAAAATTGTAAGATAGCCCCCTACCCCTTCCTTTCTCCCCTCTAAATGAAAGAAGGGGTACCTCATATTCGTAAAAACATTTCTCGTACCCAAACACCACCTCATGCCAAATTTGACACCATTTGCTTAATTGGTTCTCGAGTTATGCAGAAAATTGTCTTTTGTTGGGGAGGCTCCTCCCCCCCTTCATGAAAGAGGAAGGAGTGTATTTTATATACTAAAGCCATAAAATACCATCGATCTAACAGTTTTTAGATAAGACAAACATCTGAAGTCTTGTGAGTTGCTTAGTTTCACTTAGTTTTTTTTTTATTTCGAACCACTGTGTTCTGTAGGAGACCACGTGGCATTTGCTCGGCAGACTGCAATGCAAATGCTGTTTGTTTAAAGTGATTTGTAACACAAAATATTTTTGACTTGACTTTCTGTTTTCAAAACGGAGATCTATGATTACTATAATAAATAGACAGTCATAATACTGTTCATCAAAACAGTAATGGAATCTGTTCTTAAATGACAAGATGTTAATTTCATAGAATATCCCTCTCTGCTCTTAAACCGAAAGCAGTCTAAAAATAAATGAAAAATTCGAAAAAAAATCTGCGTTTCTAAGACATTTTCAGAAATTATGGAAAGTATAGAGCTGGAACACGTTTAAATAATTTATGGTTCACATTTGTATGTATACAAGACTGAGTCGATTTGGGGTCATTTTGAATTCTCTCAAAACCTGAGGTCTTCAAAGCTTTGTTTTGGTTTAGAGCTCATCCATGATTAAGGTTATTCAATACAAAATTTGAGAAAAGTTCGGATTTTGCCCGGATTTAATCTCATTCTAATTCTCAAATCCAACTATAAAAACAAATTTTGTTTTAAGATTGTTTTATTCATGCGCCCAAAACGAAATTTTTTCGAGCTAGTTTCATGAAAATAATCATGAATTGAAAAATTGTTTTTCAAGTTTTTTGTTTAATTTTCGACGAGTAACTGCTAGGTTTTGATCAAATTTGCCCGGATTTTGCTCGGGTTTTTGTCGACAATTTTGAAATCAAATGCCCAGATTTTGCTGGGTTTTTTAGATGAAATAGCCCGGATTGTCCGGCCCAGATACGTGCTGAAAAAATTCTGGCAACCTTATCAATGATTTTATTTTTAAAAAAAATGTATATAAAAAAAGTTAAAAAATTAAAGTAACATGAACTTTTATGTTATTTTGAGAAAATAGAATATTTTATTCTGCAAAATCAACATCATTTCTTTTTATTCTGTGGAACCGAGCCTAGACATGGGTTTTGTGCTAATTGAGAACATTTTCTAACGGAAAATTTCGCTGAAAAACTTAGTCCAAGACCGTCACTTCGTATCTTTTAAGACAACAAAAAATTAGCCATTAAATAAGAGTTTGCCTTTAAGCATTGAAAATCAATCAATTCAACTGACATCAATGCTTGTGACTAGCGAGGTATTGCATGAGTACGTCTCAAGAAATAATTCGATTGACATTAGCAGTGATGTCAGTTGAATTGTTTGATTTCCAATAATAAAAGAAAACATACCCCAATTTCACGGCTTTTTTTTCGTCCTATAAGATACGAAGTTACGACCTTGGACTAAGTTGTTCAAAAGAAAATTTTCCGTAGAAAATTTATAAATGTTCACAAAACTTATTTCCAGGCTCGATTTCACAGAAGAAACAAAAATGATGTTGATTTGTCTGAACAAAATATATTTTTTTGTCTTTATTTGAGAGGTTTTCAGCCACAGGCTGGTTCGCTTCTATGAACAAAATATTCAATTTTCTGATACAAACATTAAAGTTCAAAATTACTCATGTAAACGTTACTCAAAAATTCTACAAAGCCACATGGGTGGGTTTTGAACCAAAACGAAGCTTTAAGCTCTGTTTAATGTGAACGATTAATATGTTTTTAAGTAAGCAGTCAGGGATGTTTAACATGATTTTGAAAAAATGTTTTTTGTTTAACATGAAAAATCAATTTAGAAGTTCATTGTTTATGTAAAATTAAGATTAAAAACCAAGAAACAACTGTCATTTTAAGATCTATTTTTTGTACATTCAGTAAATCTCTGGTGATGAACATGAAAAAAAAAATTCCCTTCAAATTTTCACTTAAAATCATAAATCGTTGGGCCAAATTGGTATTCCATAATATTAAATTCAAATAATTTTCAAGTCATGTTCACACAACCTTGTTACGAATGCCATTTGACATAAGGCGATGATAAATTTTGTTGCATAATCCGTTCTATTTTAACCTCATCTCAGTTCATTTACCTTAAGACTATGATCATTAAGTATCCGGGCACTTCATTTTGGTGATAGCTACATTTTTTCAGTAAGGTCATGCAAAATCATGCGTTGTGTTGGTCATTTTGCCTTTTTTTGGAAAATTTTTAAGTTAGCGTTTGTTTTAGATATTTACGATGCAAAAAGACATGGTGAACAAAATTTTGCACGATCACCTCGAAAATTCTTCTGTATCGACTTGAAAAATCATGAACTGTTGATAATTTCTGAACTTTTTTTGGCCTAAATAATTAAGAAATATAAGGAGCTGCTCTAGGATGCTTACGAAATTCAAACAAACCATCGGAGTGGGACCCTTAATCTCAAATATGGGTAAAAATGACTATGGTTATTCCAAATAACTGCAGAACCCTAAACTATGCAGTAAATCCGTTTCCGGCAGGCTAAAAGTGTTGAATGTGTTCTAATGGACAAAGAAGTTTATGTTAAAACCGAGTTTAAGAGGTCAAATTCTTCGAGATGCCTGCTTATGAAAAGGTTCCAAACATATTCCAAATGGTTTTTCCAGGTGAATTTGTGTAAAATATCATGATTTTGCAGAGGTTTTGCTATTGTGGCAATAGATCAATATATGAATGAAAAAGGTGTCTCTGATAAATAATAGAGATTTTATGATAAAGCAAGAGTATTTTTTTGTAATCAACGATAAATAATTTATTTTATATTATTATATTCAATATCTTATTAGTACCTTTATTTCCTTCACAGAAAAATCTTCGACCAAATGAATAGTTTTTAAAATACACACGTTTGAAACTACCCGGATTCGAAATGATCATAGCCTTAGTACAAATGCCCAAAATTTATATGAATTTTTGCATGTGAAAACTGTAAAGATAAGTGAACGATATGCAGAAAGTTTTTTAAAAATCTAATAAAATTGTTTAAATTAAGTTTGGGTGTCGATGACTTAAAAATTTGACTTTTTTCCAGCTGTTTGGGTATCTCAACCTCGACGTGGTACCACTTATGTATTTTTTTTTTACAAAAATCAAGACTCAAAGAGTAAAATTTCGGACACGTTTGTTAACACTAAAATATTTTTTTTTTTTTTAGAAAACATTCTGGATCCAGTACTTTCCTATTGATTTAGTAGTTTTTTTATGTACTGAATTTTTGAATAATCTCAACGGGAGGATTTGTTCCCTGAGCCCTCCTCCGTTTGCACAGCCTTTCTCTGAGCATCTTAGACTTTTCTTTAAATGCTTTCTATACTTCCTAAAGACAGTTTCCTATCATATTTCTCTTTTCAACATAATTCGATGCTACTGTTTTAAAATTTTCATGAATATCTTGTTGAGGCACTTTACATTTTAAATAACATTTTGACATCGGCGGTCAGCGATAGCAAAACCTACATTTTGAATCAGCAGTAAATTAGGTTATTTTCCGCATGTCTTTCACAGCTTCCGCTTTGGAACGACACGTGTCCGAGCGGCACGGAACACCGATCATCACCTTCGGGACATCGTCCGCCGAAATTTCCCTGCCCCCCAGGACCCCGGTCGATAATGCCTGCCTGGTGCTGATCCTGGACGGACGCAAATTTTGGCTCAAACTAATCTCGGATCCCAGGTGAGTGTGTGCTCGCGAACAAGCAAACATTGAAGTATATTAGGCTGATTGAGACCTGGCTCCGGACAAAATAACAAATATGTGGTATTTTTTTCGGAATGAGAGTAGACAGAAGTGTTGTAAATATTCAAGGAAAGCGTATCTGATAAAATAACAAACTCAATATCCAAAAATCTCAGTTTTTTAATAAAAATAATCTAAAATTTGAATAATACTTTTGAATAAAGATTTCAGAAGGAAACATATGCATAAAGCTTACAAATTTTTAAATCATTTCCCAATTTTGTTGCAGCTCACTGGGGGATATCTTCATATCGGCCTTGCTACAAGGTACCGAAGCCGAGTGCCGGAACTACGCACTGGAGGTGCTCATCCGGAAAGCCGGTGCCCACAAGATTTTGGGCAAGGAGCTGATTTCCCGTTCCGAGGTCTATTCGATGGAATGCAAATCGTGGAATGTAAGCTTTCGGTTTTGGGGTGGGGTTAAAATTGATTGCCTACAATGTTTCTCATTGGTTTTTCTCTCGCCAGGATGTAAGCAACACTCGGAGTGGAGTTTTCTACTCCAGTGAGTGCATCAGGTCAACATTCGAACCGGAAACGGAAGTCCTGCTGAAGGCGAGCATCAAACACCTCTCGGAACTGTAGCAGCTGGCTACAATTTGTGGCTGTTGGGCGTTGTTTGCACTCGTTATATATGTAGCAATGTTTTTACTTTTGAAATTAAAGCAGGATGCAAGAGAACCGATAATTAAAATATTTTATATTCCGAGACACATTTTTAATTCGAATAAAATATCACATACACCCAAAACTTTTACTTTGCTCCAATAATGAGATCTTCACTATGTTAACGCCATTGGCACCTTAATTAGATTTGACCATCGGCACTAACCTCCCAGCGCAACCGCATTGCATATGAGTGAGGAAAACAATATAAGGCGGCATAAGGAAAACTGCAGAGAAAAAAACATTTCTTAGTTTTAAACCACCGGAAAACAAACACGGCTAAGCTGCCTGGCTGTAAGCAGCTGTGTATGTGAATGTAAGCAGGCAGTACCAAAGCAAGAAACAGTTGCTCGTTTCCAATTACCTTTTCTCCCCATAAGACCAAAATCCTAAAAACTAACTTAATTATAAAAAGAACGAATCTCTACGATGGAAGACTGCATCGATTTGCCTCTGGAGTTAGAAATGATTTTGTTGGCCGAGGAAGATCTTCGATGCTGTGCCAAGGTGGAAGCCGCAAAATCATTTTCAGAACCTTGTTCTGAATCCTCTGGATGGCTTTCTTCCTCGTCGCACAGAAGCTAGACCAAATCGGAACTGCATACATTATCGCTGGTCGGAAAACCTGTTTATATATCAGCATCTTATTCCTCAGGCACAGCTTTGATTTCCTGTTGATGAGAGAATAAAGAGATTTAGTGTATTTATACATTCAAATTGAATATTTTCAATGTCATTTTTAAAAGTAAGATGCCGATCAAGTGTAAGTCCCAAGTATTTCACGTGATCAGACCATTTAAATGAAACCCCATTAAAAGTTATGGAATGATTTTCATTAGGTTTTAAAAATTCATCTCTTGGTTTATGGGGAAATAAAATAAATTGAGTTTTGGAAGCGTTAGGAGAAAGTTTCCAAATTTTCAAGTAATTCAAAAAAGAATTTGAATTTTGTTGCAATCTACTGCGTACCACACGTAAATTTCGACCTTTGACTGAAAGCAAAGTATCATCAGCAAAAAATCTTCTACCTTTTCCTTCGGGTATATCACGAAGATCAGAAGTAAAAATATTGTATAAAATTGGCCCAAGTATACTGCCCTGAGGGACACCAGCTCTAATGAGTGTCCTTTCAGAGCATGAATTTTGATAGCTTACTTGTAAGGTTCGGCTAGTCAAGTAACTTTGAATAATTTTGGTGAGATATACAGGAAAAACAAATCGAGCTAATTTAGCTACTAAACCTTTGTGCCAGACACTGTTAAAAGCTTTTTCAATATCAAGAAGAGCAACACCAGTAGAATAACCTTCAGATTTGTTAGCGTTAATCATATTAGTTTAGGCTTGCCAGATACTTTCAGAAAAAAAGCGGGACATTTCACGAAAAAAAGCGGGACATAGCCGAAAAAGGCGGGACATTTATGAAAATCATAAAAAAGCATAATTGTGTAGTCAAACTCATACGTCCACTAAAATTTTCTTTTTGACGCAAATTGAGTTTTTCTTACATGACTTCTCTTTACACGGTTTTTTGGCTCATCAACTGTTATTTTCCATGGTTCTCGCAAACTAACACGTTATTTGAGAAAAAAATATTTCAAGTCATACATGCAAACAGCAGATTTGACAGCGTGTAAAAAACCTTTGTGTAATTTGTGTAAAAATTGGTTTTTTGGAGATTTGTTAAAAAATTTGAAAAATCAATAAAACTTCCATCTTTCTATACTTCGGACAATTGAGTCGAAAAAGGTGGTGTATAGTATAAGGCAATTTAACTAAGATTCTGGCGAAAAAAATAATCTCTATATTTCTATAATCTATAATTATTTGGAAGCCACTTAAACAACATTTTTTCACACATTGATTGAACGGGCTGCAACAATACTTTACTGTAATGCACTGTACTGTAATGCTAATATCTTTTAAGATATTCAGTATTGTCTTTTGCAAACTATGAAAAATGTTGCTTATTTTGGGAAAAAGACGTATTTGAAAGATTTTCTGTACAGCCCAGAATTTGAATTGATAACTAAATTTGATTTTTTTACAGTGTTAGTCAGTTAACTTTATAAAAGTTTTCCAAGAAAAAAACGCGGGACATTTTGAAGAAAAAGCGGGACAGCGGGATATTCAACTAAAAAGCGGGACGGATGGCAACCCTATTTAGTTACACTCTAAAGTTGATGTGTAAATAGTAGAATGTCCATGAAGAAAACCAAATTGTTCATCAACGAAAATAGAATTCTAATCAATGTGAATCATCATTCTATTCAAAATAACTCTCTCAAATAGTTTACTTAAAGAAGGAAGCAAACTAATTGGTCGTTAAATTGAAGGCTCTGAAGCACTTTCTACAGGTTCCAAAATTGGAATTACTTTGGCATTTTTCCATTAGGTATTGGGAAAATACGCCAAGTGGAAACATTTATTGAAGATTTCAACTAAAAAATTTGAAGTGCTTTCAAGCAACTTTTTGATAAGAATATAGAAAATCCCATCTTTCCCCGCGGATTTCATATTTTTAAATTTTTTTGAAAATCAATTTAAGTTCATCAATATTTGTCTCACAAGCACTTCAAAAACACATTTTGCTAAGAAAGAATTTCATCAAATTCCAGGGAAATTTGAGCGTCAATGGAACTTACAACGTTTAAATCAAAACCATGAGCAAACTCAAATTGTTGGGCTAATTTTTGAGCTTTTTCTGCATTAGTCAAAAGAAGTTTATCCCCATTTTTCAAAGTAAGAATGTGCTTCTGGGGCTTTTTCAGAATTTTAGTTAATTTCCAAAATGGCTTTGAGTAGGGTTTTATGTCCTCTCCTGCTTTAGCAAAATTTTCATTACGAATGAAATTTAGACGACGTTTGATCTCTTTTTGAAGGTCGCAATAAATAAATTTCTGATAAGGATCCCTAGTACGTTGATATTGGCGTCGAATGATGAAGATCATCATCGATCAAAGGTTGATTAAATTTATGTTTAACTTTAGGTATTGAAGCGGCTTTAGCATTGACTATTGAAGTTGTCAAATTTTCTACAGCCAAATCAATATCTTCTATTGAATTAAGTGTAACGTTTACATCTTAATTACGTTCAATAAAATTCCTATATCACTCCCAGTAAGCTTTTCGAAAGTTAAATGTTGTTTTTTAAACTGCGACCCAGAGATGGGTCTTGACTCAAACATTCAGTCAGCGAATCTTTTTATTTGTAGAGAAACTGTGTTAGTTAAAATTTCTGGGACTAGACAATTTTCTCTACAAAAAAAAAGTTTCGCTGACTGAATGTTTGAGTCAAGACCCATCTCTGTCTCGCAGTTTATATAGAAAAAGAAATAAGGCGGTGCAAAACACCGAATTTTGTTGGATATCCAAATACGGCAAACGCACCATTTATCATAATAATGGGAAACCAATTCCCTTCATTCCGATAGACATCGACACTCGACCAGTATAACTTCCATACGCCAGGTTGTCTCTTGTAGTAGAATGTTAATACATGGGCGGAGAGGCGCAAGATGTGGATTCAAGTCCTACCGGGAGACAAGGCGAATTTTTTCGCATGTTTTTCAACATTAATTTTCATCTTGTCTAGTCCCTGAAATTTCAACTAACATAGTTGGATTCATTTCTCTACAAAAAAAAGTTAAATGTTGATTTCAAAGGGTTTTCAATGGGGTTTTGGGATAAAGGAAAAGTTATGGAAGGTTGCAGGTGGTCTGAATCGAGGTCCGCATTAGTAAATAATTTCGACTACAATGCTCGCCCAAATCCGTTAAAACCAAATCAATTTTGGAGTGATTTCTAATTGAAGAAAAACAAGTGTGCCCATTAGGATATTCAACAGTATAATAACCTGCAGAACAGTCATAAGAAATATTCACATTAGAATTTGATGAAATATTATTTTGAGATCGGTGTTTTGCATTAAAATCACCAATAATGTAAACAAAATAGATATATTTCTGGTGAGTTTTTGTAAATCTCCATTCAATTTTTTTTTGTTTACCGCTACATTGGAATGGCAAGTATGCGGAAACAATTATAATTTTCCCCATAGAAGTTTCAAATTCAATTCCGATTGTTTCTAAGACTTTTGTATTGAAAAAAGGAAGAAGTCGAATTTTGAGACGACTATTGATGACAATAGCTACACCCCCACCTTGTCGATCAAGTCGATCATTTTGCAAAATTAAATAAAAAGCATTGCTTTTCAAGCTATTGTCCGGCTTTAAAAAGTTCCAGTGATGGCAGCAATATGTGAAGGTCGTCCACGATGAAATTGCCCCACACAAAATTGATTCGCAAATTTCGAGTTTTCATCCGATTGCCATCAAGTTTTCAGGGATTGAAAAATATTAATTAAACTTTATTTTACCATTTTACTCGTATTTTATTTACAGTCCATACGCAAATGCCCAAACCTTTGCTTTAACCCCAGCCATCAGATTCTGCACAACCTGTGAAGCATACTTTCTTCAGTTCCTCGACTGTCTTCACTACCTTAGGTCGTTTAAGAAGGTGCTGCTTCATAATCGCCCAGTACTCCTCGATGGGGCGGAGCTTTGGAGTGTTGGGAGGGTTGAACATTTTCGGCACGAAATTGACCTAATTTTCCGCATACCACTTCAGCCTGTCCTTGGAGTAGTGGCATGAGCCCAAATCCGGCCATAAGATTGTTGGGAAGTTGTTGGCTTTCAGGAGAGGAAGCAGCCGCTTCTGGAGGCACTCTTTCATGTAGACCTGTCTATTCATCGTGTCCTGGGTCACGAAAGGTGCACTCCGCTTCCCGCACGTGCAGATGGCTGCCAAACCAGGAATTTATTCGCATCTTCTGATTGCGGACATGCTCCGAAACGCTGAACTAATCCTTGCTCGTGAAAAACAGGTTGCCGGGGATCAGTTTGAAGTCGGCCTTCACAAATGTTTCGTCATCCATGATACAGCATTCAACTTTCGTCAGCATGTTTAGGTACAATTCCTGACGGATTTGTTCTGCTTCTCATCGCGATTAGGGGCCTTTTGTACCTCGAACGATCGAAACGCAGCCTTAGTTTTGACCTTCTGGACAAAACTTTGGCTTATTTATTTATTTATTTACATATTTGTAGTTTAATCGTCTGACTTTAATGTCTCCATAAAAGCAATTGAAAATAATTTAAATATTTTTAAAAAAAATAAGACTATTCATAAAAGAGATAAGTTCTCGTAATCTTACAGATTTTCCAATTTTTGATTTATATACAGCAGTTAACGTGTCAAAATCATAATCTTCATAAAACCAATTGAAGATTCTTCACATCATTCGAAGCTGTTCGCCTTGACCATAATTCGTTCGAGGAAAATCAATACAGATGAACTGTTGGCCTCTTAATATCCCTGGACTGACGTTCATGTTTATTCGTCGGAGCAAGGCGGGGCAATCGGCTTCGCAATCCAGATTTTTTTTTCACAAATATGGCTCGTGCTATTACACGGCGTTCCTAAAAGGTTTCCATGCCAAGCAATTGGCATCTCTGATGATACTCGGGGAGTTCGTACGGGTTATTCCATGGCAGACATCTTAATGCGTATTTAATAAATCTGCGTTGGACGGCTTCGATTCTATTAGACCAAAACTTGGAATTTGGACTCCAACGACAGAGGCCGTTCCTAGAATAGAACGGACTAACGAACAGTAGAGGGATCGCAAACAGTAGGGGTCACGAAATTGCTTAGAAATTCTTGTGATGAAGCCGAGATTTCTATTGGCTTTCGCAATGATGGTCAAATAATGTTCACGAATGTTAGTTTTTTGTTGGCTGAAGGAAATGAAAGCACATTTTGGAATACTGATAGCTAGGCAGTTCATGTAACACCAATCGCTGAGTTTGTTAATGTAACGTTGTAAGTCCTGACAGTTGGTGCTCGTTTTTATCTTGCTACTAGCTGATCCCGTACGAACTTCGTTTCGCTTTAAATCATTGGTACGTCAAAATGAGTTTAGAAAATGAATTCGAAACATTCTTTTGACAATGTTGGGGAAAAAAATCTACAGTGTTTAAAGTCGCTACTATTACTATTACTTGAAATTCAAATTAAACGGTTGATTGGCTTTCTACTAAAATTTATGTGAGAATGTTTTCTTCTCGATCGGTTGCAAAATCTAGACATTATGGCTGAAACATGTACTATTTGTTTATGTGCACGACTCTTTTGCTTGACCTTCACACTTAAATTGGTATCAATTAACTGCCTCCAACAAAATTATTGCACAAAACACTGAGCAACTGAGTGAGCAACTGACATGGACGGCCTTTTATTGACCATGATTCAAAACTTGACACCTGAAATCAATTATCTTTTATGTTAAACTCCCATGTGTCAATTTTCATTACAATTCTATGCTCAATCAAGAGAATATCGTAAAAACAGTGAACAGATAATAACCCCTTTTGCCGACCCCTGAGTCAAAAAGTTTTTGAGTTTTTGAAAGCAAAAGAGCGTCCCTCAAAACTCCTATGTGGAAATTTTCATCTCAATCCAATGTAGAATAACGTCAAAATCGCAAAAACATCAAAGTTGGGTGTGGACGACTTCTTCAGCCAACTTCTGATCCGCAATTCAAAACTTGAAATCGATTGCTCGTCTCTCAAAACACTCATGTGCAAATTTTCATCACAATCCGGTGTATAATAACGCCAATATCGCAAAAGCATTAATCAGTGAATATGGACGACACCTTTGGCCGACTCCAAACCCTAAATTTGATAACTGTAATCGGTTGTTCGTCTCTCAAAACACTCATGTGCAAATTCTCATCACAATCCGATGTACAATAACGCCAATATAGCAAAAACATTAATCAGTGAATATGGACGACCCCTTTTGCCGACTCCAAACCCTAAATTTGATAACTGTAATCGATTGCTCGTCTTTTAAAACTCTCATGTGCAAATTTTCATTACAATCAGACGAAAAATAACGTCAATATCGCCAAAACATTATTTGTCTTGTATGGACGACCCCTTTCAGAAGGGGTCTTCCAAAAATCTGAAAACATTTTTCATCCTTCCTGGACCTAATGAGTATCCATGCCAAATTTCAGACCTCTAGCTCTTAAGACGGCTGAGTCTATAGAGGACAAACAAACAAACAAACAAACATACAGATAATTGCTTTTTATATATATAGATTGATTTTGAGGTCATCAGCATATGCCAGGGAAGTGCCAACAGGATATCGTTGAAGAAAATAGAGAAAAGAAGCGGACCAAGGTTGCTCCCCTGTGGGGCACCTGAGTTGTTCTGGAATTTCTAAGATTCATGAGACCCAATTTTCACTGGTACTCTTCTACCGGTTTGATATGATTCCATTCACTTCATTATAACGTCTGCTACACCCAATTTGTCTGGTTTAGCTTGCAAAATCTTGTGGTTGACGCGGTCGAAGGCTGCTTTCAAATCGATGTAAATGGTGTCGATTTGAAAACCTTTTTCGATGCATTTTAGAGAAAAAGATATAAAGTGCGTCAGATTTGTGCTAATAGATCTTCCGGGGGAAAACCCATGCTGGTCAACTGATATGTAGGCAGGCTTCGGACGCATCCTGAGGCGCGACTCAAAAGAGGCAGAGCAGTACCACTCATAGAGGAGGAACTCCCAAACTCCTGGCAGTCGAAAACCACTCTTTCTCGCTTCTCTTACCGCCAGAATCGCTAGGAGCGCCAGTCACTCTTTGCTCCCTCGGAGGCTCTGAGCTCCTCCCAAAGAGGCCTCCCTGGGAGAAATAACTTTGCGTGTGACGATTCAGAATTGCTTCGAGTTAGGTACATATGTATTTGATTGCTTCAAGTAGCTCACAGCTGCTGGCTGGCTGCTGGGGGTGGCTGTGCGACGATGTAAGTAAAACGAATATTAGACTATTTTTGTACCTAAACAACGTTAACATTATTACTCTAATTTACATTCAATGTTCATGTAAAACGATTGTCGAAGTTAAGGCTTTCAGATAATATGTTTTACAAAGAAATCGGCCGGTGTTGAAAGAAGTATTGTAAACAAGAACATCCTGCACCCTTATCAACCTAAATGGCTTTTAAAAACTTAACGTCCACAGATAATCATTCTGCTTTTAAATCAAAAGGCTTAAGGTTGATGGGACATCAAAATTACGTAGACAGAAAAATTATTGCTTCCCCAGCTTTCAAATCTGCAAAAACATACGATTTTCACCTTTCTAAAAAAGGTCTAGATAAGTGGCAACAACGAATGAAAAAATCAAATGAAAACGTTTGAAAATTTATAGTTTAAGATATATTTCTGATGTCATAACGCATAAAGCACCAAATGCAGTAAGTTTTTGTTTTGTTCGAATAAAATTTTACAATTTTCTGTCAAAAATGATTTCAAAACTATAAAGGTGCTGCATACATTTAGGGGTAAAAAATCATCTAGCTTAAATCATAAAAGTTTATGTTATGTTTTTCTGTCAAAAATGATTTTAAAATCATAAAGGTGCTGCATAAATTTAGGGGTAAAAAATTATCTAGTTTAAATCATAAAGGTTCATGTTATATTTTTCTGTCAAAAATGATTTTAAAACTATAAAGTGCTGCATACATTTAGGGGTGAAAAATCATCTAGCTTAAATTATAAAAGTTCATGTTATGATAGATGATATTTTGAATTTAACAAACGCGTGAAGTGAACCAATCATAACAGCATATGGAATCAAGATTTAAAAGATCTTTGGTTTGCATTTTGATGAATTTTTAGCCCAGATTAGTAACTGAATTATTCAAATATAAAAAAAATGCTGATTTTCCAAAAAAAAAATCACACCAACAGTGTTGATATAGGCAAGGTATGTTATAATGGCATTGGAAAAATTTAAAAAAAAATGTAGGTACATCTTTGGCACAATTTTTTTAATTTGAATTTTTTTAATGAGAATCAAAATATTTAAAAATCTATCTCACGATGTTAGGAAATTAGTCATCATTATTTTGTTATCATTAAATGATAACTTCACTACATTATATTCAAATAAAAAATAACACCTCTTGATGTGGTATACAAATGTAGCATCTAACCCGGCTATTGCATAAGGCCCCGTTTGACGGTTATTGATGAAATAATAGCTACCCGAAGATAATATTTCAAATTTCTTTACAAGCTAGAGGCCCTTCTTGTGCTATTTGAATTAAATTTTGCATGTAAACTTCACATAACAATCTGCTTATTTGAGCCACTCTACTCAACAAAATAATCAGCGGGGACACGTCCTACCTTTCGTTATTCATATTCAATCATTTCCAAATGACACCGCCGGCGCAAACCAAAACAAACGAACACGAACCAGCCAGATTCCCAGCTCATAACGTTAGTCTTAAAGCGTTCTCCTAGGGAGCGCTCCCGAAGAGCGCTCATTTATCTTTTAAGAGCGGAGCGAGAGGTAAAAAGAACTCCCTAGGAGCATGACATCTTCGAGGCAGATGGTAACTCCTTCTCATTCCTTCACCCCGCTTAAAGAGTGAGAGCAGATTTTAGCTCCGTGGGTGTTTGCTCTCAAATGAATCCGAAGCCTGTATGTAGGTCTTTGCTTTGTACATTAAGTCTTTCGATACAAGAATTTCAAGGAGTTTTGATCCTGCACATAACGAAGTTACTCCCCTGTAGTTCGTTATATCCTGCTTGTTTCCTTTTTTAAATGCGGGAAACATGACTGATTTTTTCCAAAGGATCGGGCAACAGGCAGTCGACAGAGATAGATTGATTACGTGAGTCAGTGGTCTGCATAAATTGTTTGCACATCTTTTAAGCACCAGAGTTGGTATTCCGTCTGGGCCCGGTGATGCCGAGGATTTCATCTTGGCGATTGCAGTGCAGATGTCATTTTCAGTGTAAACGGGTAGCATCATGTTAACGACTCCAGAAGGAACAGTTTGTCTAGTTGCGCATGTCCGATGATAGATTCAACAAAGACACTCGAAAAATGCTCGTCATAAAACTCACATTGAGCAAAGGCAGAATCGGCTATTTGATTATCAAGGTGCATTTTCGATGGGAGCCCAGATTTTTTCTTTTTTTCGTTAACGAAGCTCCAGAAACTCTTAGGAATTTCCCTCAAACTTTGTTGCTTAAAAGTCAAATATTTCGCGTAGAGCACCCGATTGTATCGTCTGTACTCATTGCTTGCTCTTGCGAAAGCACGTTTTGTTTCCGGGTTACGATGGTTCGAGAAAATTCTCAAAGCGGAAGCGCGCATGTGTTTGAGAGCTTAGGAACAGCTTCTTGGCCACATCCCGAACGGAGGCGTTTGGGTTTCGGATGAAGGCCCGAACTACGCGGTTGTGATTTGTGATGTTGTACGGAATACTTTTTCCTTCACCTCTGGGCTTCCGATCGGTAGTCAATCGTTCCTCGAACCGCTTAATCATTCCCGACACCGTAGATTCGTGATTTCTAACGTTTTAGCGATGGAACGATGCGAGAGATCCTTGTTCTCGTGATGAATGCGCGAGATTTTATCACGCACGACCTGTTCTTTCGACTCCATTTCCGCGAGTTTTGATCACATGACTTAAAAACTTGCAGGATGTAAACAATGCACTATGAACTAAATCCACCCAAATTTTGATTAAATTCTACCCAAGCAACGGTTAAAAAGTTAGAGCAATTTCATAGTGTGGCAATTACATCGTGGACACTCATTATGTTTTGAGTTTTCAAATATAAAAAAACTCAACTTGGTAATCCAGCAAAGATCTAGCGTTCTTATCCATAATATTTAAACTAAGCTTGCCAGATTGCCCGGTTTTATCCGGGTTTGCCCGGATATTTGATGCAAAATTTCGAGAAAGTCCGGTCCGGCCCGGTTGCCCGGATATCGTGAAAAAAGCCCGGATATTGCCCGGATTTTTTCACAATTTTCTCAAAGAAACCATAAAAAATCAAAGTTTTTGAGTAAGTTTTAGCAAAATCGATTAACGGTATGGACATTTTCAACGGTTGTTTCAAACAATTTCGCGGATTTACTTTTATAAACCTTCAAATATTTAAGTGTTCCAAAAAGATTTTGGAAGTCTGCAATTACATTAATAAAATATTATTTTCATTTTTTTTTGCATTTTTTCTTTGCTTTTATAAATAATAACACCTAAATTTTGCCCGGTTATTGCCCGGTTTTTGGATTTGAAAAATTGAAATCCATGCCCGGATTTTGCCAGGATTTTTTGAAAAAATGCCCGGAATTGCTAGGCCCGGATGGGAGTGGAAAAAATTCTGGCAACCTTAATTTAAACATCTATTTGGATCCATGTGGGAACCGTATTTTGTTAGCATAATTATGAGAAGTTTGGAAAGCTTCAAACATTCAATTTGCTTTCAACATAAGTTGAATCATTTCCAGTAAATTTTGATGCAAAATTTTAAATTTTTCCTCAGTAATCTCTCCCAGATCAACAAAATTGTAAGGATCAGAAAATGAAGAAGAAGAACAGGTATTTGAATTTCTGGGAGATTCCCAAGTTTTCGCATGTACGTTGAGACTTGGTTTTTCCCATTAGCTATACCTCTGAGATCGTTAAACAACGAGTCTGTGGCGCTGAATCAGCACAGATAACATTGAAATCACTTCGAGTATTATCAAGACGTGATTCCAAGGTCGACCGAGGCTTATCGCGAACATTCAAATTGTTTGTCGGCCTGACATGTGAAGACGAGAAAGAGGAAGGAGGAGGAGAAACTTTGGAATTTCTCCAAGAAACAACTATTCTCGCCCTAACGGGACAGTCTAAGGAATTAGAGGAATGATTACCTGCGCAATTCGCACACTTGAAACATTCTGTTTGTGGTTTATCACCACCAAAAAGGCATTTAGATTTTTCATGATCGAATGAGCCGCAAAGCATGCATTTGGCATTCATTGTACAATTTTTAGTGACAGTGAGTTATATTTTGAAGAGTATTTGTTGAAAATTTTCGGAACAGTTCAAATTTGACTCGACATAGAAACAAAAGACGAGCATTTTCAAGAATTTGCAAATTATTAACCTGATCCATTTTCAAATGGATCAGATAAAGCTCAGGAAAGAAACCAACACTACTGGTATTATTAGTGTTAGTCCATTATATACTTGAATCCGAGAAAAACCCTACAAAGAATTTTATTTGGGTCTGTTCGCACGGGCAGTTTCGACCGATCTAAATAGAAATCTTCACGTCCTTGACGGAAGTGACGATTTCTTTGCAAAAATCATTGAAGTCAATAATCGAAACCATAATTGGTGGAACCTTTGCATTTTTAAGCTTATAAGAAGAAGGTTTCTTAATACTCTTATCAGGATTAAATATGAATATTTCCTTATCACTGATGTTAAGAAGAATATTGAATGAAAAAGAAATTTCAACTTTTTTGGCCGATGGACCTGAATTAGGCTCGATAATTCTTTTTTTTTTGGCTTTTGTGCCGGCCGATGACTTTTCATGCTGTGGAAAGAAAAGTGAAAATAATAATAAATGAATGAAAATAATGTTAGCATTGAAAAGTGCTGATTAAAAAGAAAAGAAATTAATTTAAAAACTTCCGAATCTTCCGGACAATCCATTAGATCCAAACACTCGCGTCAGTTACCGCTAATATACGCCAATAGACTGACTAAGAAGGGTTTATATCGTTTTTCGTTTCGGTTGCTTTTCAAAATCTCTACAAACAACTCATACTCATTATCAAACATATTTAGTTCACTAGAATCGAACTTTTTTGTATTATTCGTTTTGAACGGTCGTCATAGTACGGCCATAAAATTAAATGATTCTTCCCGATCCTGGGTGGAATTTATTGTAGACAAATGGCAAACATAGTGAGAAATTTTTGCCATTCAACAAAAATGTATATATGTCGTTTGTAGAGAAACTTTTAGTCAAAATAACAAGAATCGAATAATTTTCGATGTTTTTCTGTCTGAAATATTTTTCTGCCAGCAAAACACATTTAAGCTCAACCATCGATAGAAAATATGAATGAATTACATAAAGCAAGAAAGTATTAGACGATACGTGTTGCTAGTCGAATCGGTTCTTTCGAGAATCGTTCCAACATTTTCCAACAGTCTGACCAAGTTGGCTGTCATACAGTAAGTAGATCATACTTTATACAGTAACAACACCTATAAGTGGAGGGAGGGTGCCGCCAAACCAATCTCTATCACACGTGAAACCAACCGGCAGCTGACTGAGCGTTCCAGTCGAGACCGGGACTTCAGGAGGTTTGGACGTGGTGCGGGCTTCTCAGATTTATTAGTGGTATACGGAGTGTGGTGAACGAAATCAAAAGTAACAGAAACAAAACTATCGCTCGAGTTTATATGTGGCAACATGCCGGTGTGCCAAATTTACATGCCAAGCATTCCGTGACACCGATCCGCGAGTTAGACACGGGGAGAAAAAAAAAATCAACAAAACAAAAATCGTGCCGTGTCTGGCCAAGCCGAGAGCTAGCCATTGATGGACTCCGGGTGGGTTCAACGCTGTAAAGGGTTCATTCATCAATCTGGTCGTGTCGAGCCGTGTTATGTAAGGAAGAGACCGGTGCTGCATAGCTACTACTTACATATATGATGAAATTTAACAGTGCAAGTAGTTTGAATCTTGGACATTGCAGAAGAGGGTGGATGGTTAAATGTGTGCTAAACGGTTGAGAAAAAAAACCTCCCAAACGGGGCGTTAGGTTGATAGATGTCATCTTCGCTGAAAAAAAACTCAAACAATCCATTGGACCGTTGCTAGTTAAATTGAGCAGAACAGTTAAGTTAGGAGCAGCCGATTGTTGCCATTACAATAACGTTCTTACCAAATGTCTGACGAAATTATGAATGCAAATAGCATGAATTTTTTATTCATGGAGTCTGTCGACTGATTTTTGGTTCTGACATTAAAAATTATGTGATCTTTTCGTTGTGTGAAGTAAGCAAACGAGTCATTCGACATTTTATTGAAGTAAAATGCTGTTCGTTTGACTGTGTAATACTTAAAAATTTTAGGAATCTGGACAACTAGACATGGCCTTACAAAAACATTGAAACCTGCCAAACCTTTTTCGACGGTCGCCATTGGATATAAGGCTGAATAAGGCTACCAGATTCTGGGTTGAGTTCCATGTTATCCTGAATTTTATCGAATTCATTTCGTTGAAAGTTTTCCTCTACTAGCCAAGTATTTAATGGTTTCACCAAAAACGGTAGAAAATGTCAAAAAAGGTTACTTACAATAACCGTTATACCAATTTTACAGGGTCCGGCAATTGAAGCGCTACATTTAAATAAACACATTAATTGATCAAAACAACAACTTTTTTTTTGAATCCATTCAATTTCTCTTGAAAACAAATTACTTTTTCAAAATTAACTGGTAAAGTTCGACTTTTTCGCCCTTGAGTTTAACCACTCGCCTCAAACGATCGAGAACGCATCGTATGAGGCCCGCAGGTGTTCTTGTGGTATTTTATCCCAGGCTGCCACGAGATGTTGCTTCAGAACCTCCACACCTTCATAATTCTTAGAGCAGAATTCGGCCTCCAACATACTCCAAACAGCGAAGTCCATAGGGTTCAGGTCTGGCGAACTCGCCGGCCACTCGGAGCTCGAAATGAACCCTGGAAAATGTTGCGCAATACAAAGTTGGGGTTTTCTTCGCTTTGTGAGCAAACGCCGAGTCCTGTTGGAAAACCCAATCTCTGGAATCAAAATGTCGACGTGCCCACGGTTCGACGACATTCTGTAGAACTATTTCCCGATATGTATTCTGGTTGATCTTCACTCCTTCAGGGACAAAAACCAGCGGAGTCCGGCCATCACGGGCCATTCCGGCCCAAACCATCACCGATGCTGGTCTCTGTAGCCGGGTGGCCGTCAGCAAGTCGGCACGGTTTCGTGATCTGTCTGGCAACCAAACTCTCTCGTTTTGCTTATTCACGAACTGCTGTACGGTGAAGAGTTTCTCGTCGGTAAACACGATATTCTTCAACCTTCCTTTCG
This sequence comes from Uranotaenia lowii, assembly GCF_029784155.1. Classification (NCBI taxonomy): domain Eukaryota; kingdom Metazoa; phylum Arthropoda; class Insecta; order Diptera; family Culicidae; genus Uranotaenia; species Uranotaenia lowii. The sequence goes on along the minus strand of NC_073691.1, from coordinate 157,791,614 downwards.
ATCGTCCGTTCATCAGCGCCTTTGATCTTTTTACCCGTTCCTGTTTCTGCTTCACCGTAAGGTCTTGAACCTTTTGGATCTTGTAGGTCTTGGTCTGAAGTTTATTTTCCAGGATCCGACAGAGACTTCGTTCCGATATCTTGAGATGCTCTGCCAATTTAGTTTTTTTTTGTCTTTAATAGACTGCAGTGTGTATTATTCATGAATTAGTTATTGAATGCACAGTCATGCTCTATGTGAAACGAGCAAAAATAATAATTTTCTTCTTTCGAAAGGTCTGATTGGTAGTTTATAGCAGTGCACCTCATCGTCATGATTTGAATCTAACATGGTGTACCAATGAATTTCTAATTTAGAACAATTAACCCCAATAAAACCATTGCAACTTTGGTTTACTAAATTCAAATGAAAGATTGTGGTTGGATTCGAAAAATACTATTTTTGGTTATTTTATTTTATCAACGATTCAAACCTAACTGATTTCAACATTTATAAGCAAAATTTTGAACTAATTATCAAGTTTTGTCAGTTTGAGTTAGGATACCTCAGCAACTTCAATCGTCTGAATTAAAGCAAAACAACTACTACATTCAACTTTTATAGTATCAGTCTTGAAGAACAATAATATTTCTAGAATTGTGTGCCTTCAAAGTTGAAAAAATCTTCAAATTTTTGTAATTGCTAATAAAAAAGGAAAAATTTCCATATAAATTCACAGATTATTGGCAACAGTGACGTCACAGGCGGTACTAATCAAGACGTGTAAAGCTTCAGGTGTGTTCTTATACCAATGCACGGAATCGTCCATCTTGTGACAGGCAATCGTAATCGTAGGCATGGTAGGCGAACAATTCGCTGTCAAAAAGCGCTTCGTCTCCACCCTCACCAATGAGAAACTTTTGGTACCCCTTGCCTATTTTTCCTCAATATGCATCCACCCGCAGCTGGAGGCACTCTGGTACTAATACTGAAGCAAGGCTGCCTCGGCACTACCTCCTTTAAATATTCCTTGTATCCAAGGATAAAAAAAGCTTTGAATAGAGAATGACGACTCTGATACCGAAAAACCATGCTAATTCTGGAGAGCAAAGACCACGTAAAGAAAGACCTCAGTGTGTTTGTTGTGCAAATGAACTGCTAGTTTTTTCCGACCGTGTAATATAAATGGTTTTTTTTCCTTAGCGTGTTTTACTGAATAGTTGCATTTCTGCCGCAGCATTTGATGGTGGTGCTTTTGGATTTTGTCCGTCGCTTCCCGCAAGAGTTCCGAATCTTGTAATGGATTATTTTTGCTTCCTCCACCTGACCGTCGTCCCTCGGAAAGAAAAAATCTAAAAACATTTCTTGTACCCCAAAATATAAAACATTTTGAGTGCCTGGTTTGGTACGCTGTGACACCAATTATAGTAATTTTTAGTTTTATTCGAACTTTATTTTATATCTTTTCTGTCGAAAAAGCTGATATAATAAATAATAATAATAATAATAATAAAAATAAAAAGATGTTGCTTACATTCAGGGGTAAAACCTGCGTGTGAGACATAAGGCATAAGGCAGCGCACCTAGCGGTTTATTTCGGAAGCTAGTAGTTCCGCTCAAGATCATATTTTACTTTTAAAAACTAAGCGATTAATCAATATTTTAATGGAAAACTTGTTACAAAAACCCGAATAATGCTTTTTTTTAAATTTTCTACCACTTTAGTCATTAACAATCAGTTTGTAACGGTCAAGGGTCACATAAATTGACGTTAAAAGTCAGCATAGATTGGTGAAAATTGCAGCAGAAATGCGTATCTTTTTAAAGCTTTTAATAATATTTTTTCATTTCATAAATTTTAGCAAAAATGACAAAGCTTGTATGAAAAGATCTTGAAAAAGTGTTTTTTCAACATTTCGATAAGATTAATGAATAATCATTGCCTAGATCTTAGGAAAAGTAAATGGTTCAGCTCAAGATCAGATTTCGACTAGTTCTGCTCAAGATCATTTACCCTACGCATTCCGGGCAATATGGCAAGCTAATAAGCTTAAACCGATGAAGGTATTGCTTAAAGCTCCCATGACTCGAAACATACACTGAAAATACCCTAACTTGTGAGCTTTCCCCACCTACCCGAATGAAACTCCCTCCCTACATATTTGCTATTGATGGCTTAGCCCAAAATTAAGCTCTTTTAAAAGAACTCGTCCTACAAAATCTGATTCTGCAATAAAATGGAAACCATCTCCAGATGTTAACCGCTCGACTATCGAGGAGTTGTTGAGATTGGCAGCTACATCAACGTTTTTGCGAGACTTTGCAAGACTACGAATGAAGCAGGAACAATCATATTTGCCCTACAAAACAGATCATCGCTTCGAAATTCGAACTTACTCACCAAATCTTAATCTGGCACGATGGAGATAATAGAATCATATTTGCCTACAACAAAACCCCCAAAAACAGTTCTCCGGTCCGTTTTTGACAAACTTGAGTTGTCGATATGGAACTCAGGTTTGGAGGAAGGGAGTTCTCAAGTTTGGATTTTTTCTTTTATTTTCAGTGAACAGCGTCAGGTGAAAGTTGACTTTTTCATACTTCCGATTTACCCAATCTAAAAGTCGAGGGATGAATCTGTGCGTCCATCTTGCATTGTTCGATGCGTCCCATTGCTCCTGCCATTGAGCATTGACGTTGCTCGTAGAGCTTTACGCACTCCTCTAATAGCTTTTGTTGTGTAACAATCCTTATCCTCCGCCAGAGTTTTGTCGATGGGAATCATGTCCGCGATGACAAAAGCTACATCTGCTGATACGGTCTTGAATACACAAGGAACTCGCTTGGCTATAAGCCGATATGTACTACCAAATTTGGATCTGTTGAGCCCTACCTCTAAGGCGGAGCTCCAGGCCGCTCCTCCATATTGTAGTTTCGATAGTACTACGCTCGCATGGAGACGTCTCTTGCTACTCTTTGGACAATGGCAATTCGGCATAATCCAGGCCAATGGGTCGATGAGTTTCGATGCTCTCTCACAACAGCATTTGACATGCGCACTAAAACTTAAGCGGTTGTGGACCATTACTCCATGTATACCACAGCTCTTTTGTTGGTCACGAACAGAAATTCGATTTTAAAGCTTAATTCTTTCTGAAGCTTAATTCCTTTCATCCAGATGCCAACCATTTTAACAGACACCGTGGCAAAGTCTTCTACTTCCTTGATCGATTCGCCATTGATAATGAGAACGAAATTGTCTGCAAGTCCGACTATCTGAGCTCCTGATGATAACTTCAGCGTTAACATCTCATTTAACATGGCAATCTAAAACACAGGTCCAATAATGGAACCCTGTGGAACACCCGCTGTTGAGGCAGTAGATTGTAACCCGATTTTGGTTTCGAAAGTCAATACTCGATTTTCGAAGAAGCTCCCCATTATCCTGCAGAGGGTATTGGGAACACGTAGGTATCTAGTGATGTGCTTTGACAAAATCTTCCAAGCTATCAATGTTGAATGCATTTTTAACGTTATTCGTCACAATAATGGTGCATTGACGAACACCTGTCCGTTTCATTTGACAGGCGCGCTTCGTGTATTCTGTCATTAATCGGATGGCGTCCACTGTAGATCTTCCTTTCCGAAAACCGAACTGCCTGTCCGATAGTTCACTTTCAACTCCCGTGTAGATAGTTAGTTTGTGGAACAAAATTTTCTCCAGTAGTTTACCAAGGGATGTTGGATGTCTTTGGGGGTTCTCGATTTCTGTAAAAGCACCAACTGCGCCGATTTCCTCAGATTGGGGAAAGATCCCTCGCCGAAACACTTTTGTAGCACCATTCTGAAAGTAACCAAAATGGTCTGTAACCATGGCCACCCGTTCTCACCAGTGCAACTCTATAGGCTTGGCCACATGGGTCATGAACGCTCTGGTAAAACGCTCTCCAAAAGTTCTTCTTGCTTGTTCTAACAGCTCGCTTAAGTGCTACCATGACTGTTCCAAAAATTGCACCTCCAGTTCTCTATTGGCATCGCGATGCTTCCTACATGTTAAAAGTTTCGTTACAAACTTTCTTATCATCACACTTGGATCATCCATCTCTGCTCATGGACTACTGGTTGTCTACAACCGCCAGATATCGATCTCCAACGCTATTGCGTATCGCCTGGTGGTCGCTGTGCGTGTAGTCGTCACACACTTTTCAGTTCATATCAGCTTTAGTGATGGGCTTGTAATGGTGATATCAATCACCGACGATCTTTTTGGTATTCTATGCTTGTAATAGTTACTGGTAGCTCCAGTGTTACACAGCTCAAGCTCCAGTCTCACGAAGGCCTCTAAATAGTAGCTGTGACCTCTAGGGTTGTTGACCCTACTACTCCAGTCAACCGTCCAATCGTTAAAGTCTCCTCCTATCACTACAGGAGCCCTTTCTGTCAATTCGTGAGTGAGTTCTTCCAACATTGTATTGAACTCCACGATCGTCCATCTTGATGATTCGTAGCGTCCCACGAATCTACCAAAATCATCTGGATAGGAAAACACCCCGTGACGTAGGTAGCAGCTAAGCTAGACCTATTCGCTGTCCAGTTTCTGTTCCGAAACGGAATTATGTATGGTTCCAATAAATGCGCCACATAACACTTCTTTTCGCCTACCATTTGCTCCAGAAGAAGCTGTGCAACCTCGATATGGATAAGGTTTAGCTGGATTACTTCCAGTTATGCTGGCTTGGTCCGTTGCAGCTTCGGGACTGATGACCAAAGTCCCAGCAATTGAAGCAGTGTTGCATCTTTTTCGGTATCTTGGGCGCGGTTCTCAAGTTCTCAAGTGACCTAATGACCACCTTACTCTTACACTCCCTAGCGTCAGTAGCGTGTTGTCCGCTGTGGGTGAGAAACGAATCGTTGTAGCCTTAAAGCTGCTGGTTCACTTATTATGCCACTTAGGTTGGAGAGTGCTTTCTCGAGCTCTCCACAGTGATAAACTCATCCAAGTTTTTGTATTCAATAGAAGCGACCTGCGACAGCTCTCGGACAGTCACTTTCTCGCTTAGGATGCTTTCAACAATCTCCTCCAGCGCTCTTTACTGCTGGATTTTCCTTTAATTCGATAAACCTTTCACCTTTTTGAGTGCATTTTATTTTGATGACGGCATTTAAAAAATTGAGCAGTTTCTCCATTTCTCATTTTTGACTTTTTTAAAAGGATTGCAAAAATCACCCAGAAAATAAAAATGCAACTAGCCGGTAAGGGTTATAAAGACTTGGAGTACTCTTTTTTGTTCGTTTTGTAAATGAAATAATTCTTAACTTCAAATAGATTTCGATCATTTGAAGAGATGCTTTGAAACAATAAAAATGCTAATAATTGCAATTTGGATTGAAAGTGGGAAACGTTTTTTTCATAAACCCAAATAATTTGAAAACAAAGCTTCCGGATGTTTTATCGGAACCATCGCGAATTTTGTAGAACGACAGAATCAACTTTCCGAAAAAGTTGAGAAAGTTTTTTTTACATTATCATATTTTGCAAAATTAATATAAGAGCCGTTTTTTCACACGTTTGATTTCAAGCCCTTGTTGTTGATTTTTTTTCCACATTGTTTTCTTCTTATTAGACGATAAATGCAAAAGTGAGTCTAAAAGAGCTTCCACAGCTTAAAATCCATTCATCAGAGCCTCACAGACCGTGAACTTTACGGGACCATCAATGCGTGTAAACAATAATGAAATGTGATATCTACCGGTATGAATTCCGCTGCAAAGCATGTAAAATAGAAGCGAGCAAACGATGACAACAGTGAAAGTTCCGACTTGTACCGGCACCGGCCAAACTGGGTCAAGTTCGGTAAAGTTTGCTGAACCCGAGCAAACCGGAAGCAGCCGGAGGAAAACCGGCTGTCAGCGGAACGTTTTTCTGCCGGTCGATGCAGGAAATGGCGGAAGTTTGGGTTTACATCTGAGTCGTACGCCCTGGGATCCCTATCCCTGGGTTAGCGGAGTGCAGCCGGGGTCCTGTGCCGAGGAAGCTGGCGTTCGGATTGGAGATTGTGTTTTGAAGGTAATACATGAGTTTTAAGTTTGCTCATCAAACGCTTTTTGAATACTCGAATTCTATTACGCATTCAGGCTAAATACGTATACTTAGTAGAATTCTCATTTTCCCCAAATATCCAATAGATAGAAAGGAGTCTGAAAACTATATGCACATTAGACTCAGTCGATTGTGAGTCATTATTGAATTTCTCCAACCCTGGGGTCTTAAAAGCTCTGTTACGGTTCAAAACTCATTCATGATTTTTTGCAGAATTTTTAAGTAACGTTTACATGAGTAAATTTGAACTTTTAGGTGTGTATGGGAAAATTTGATATTTTGTACTGGAAAATCATCATCATTTTTTATTCTTCTGTGGAACCGAGCTTGCTTACAGTTTTTGTGCTAATTTATAAATTCTTCAAAGGAAATTTTTCGCTGAACAAGTTAGTAGAAGATCTTAATTTCGTGTCTTATAAGGCAAAAAAGTTATCAGTTGTTTGACAGGGATATGGCTTTTGGCATTGATAAACAATAAATTCAATTGACATCACTGCCTGGTGCCTAGCGAGGTATTGTATAACTACTTGTCATGCAATGCTTTACAAAGCACAAGCAGTGATGTCTATTGAATTTATTGTTTATCAATGCCAAAAGACAGCCCCTGTTAAACAACTAATAACTTTTTTACCTAATAAGATACGAAATTGAGGTCTTCTTTAAAGTTGCTCTGTGGTAAAATTTCTTTTGATAAATTTAAAAATTGGCGAAAAAACTATAAGCAGGCTCGGTTCCACAGATGCAACAAAAATTATGTTGGTTTTTCAGTACAAAAAAATCCAGTTTTCCCATACAAACCTTAAAGTTCAAATTTACTCATGTAAACTTAAAAATTCTGCAAAAAATTCATGGATGAGTTTTGAAACAAAACAGAGCTTTTTAGACTCCAGGGTTTGAGAAATTCAAAAATGACCTCAAATCGACTTAGTCTAAAGCACATGAGTGGACGTCTGCTTTTTATACGTTAAAGCAATTTTTCTGTTAAAATCTCTGTGCAGATCTGATTCATACTCTATCAGCCGAACGGGAGACACACGTCTTTACTCAATGAATGTTGTCCGTTGACTTACTCCCGCTCAGAACACGACAGCTCAGTCGTCGTGTGTGTGCGTTTATAGTACAAGGATGGAGGGAAAAGGCCGACTCGGAAAGGTCTATCAGCCGAGAGAGTGTCGTGCTCGCAATTATCGGCTACACATCTCCCCCCTACACAAAATATCGAAAAAACAGAAACAAAATGTTTTGGTTGCAAAATTTCCTACTGAGAATATGCTAAAACACGAATATTTGATGCCCTTCCTTCGACCAACGATTTTTGGAAATGTTGTTAACATCTCAATGTGTTCTTATTCATGCCATTTGAATCATTTGTTATCAGTGTGGGGTTCGGATGAGGGCGATGACTCGCTGGGCTCCGTTCCCCGTTCAACACGTTCGTCGGCCAAAAAAAAACTCGGACCGTAAAAATGAAGCGAGAGAGCTCCAGATTTACAACGCGTGGCAAAACTGAGCGTCTACCTTGCGTAAGAGAGCCGTCCCCGTCTATGGGTCCCATGGCGACGAATTTGTTATTCTTTTGTCTCTATGCTCACTCTGAATCAGTTTATTCACAATGCAGTTCTAGTAAAATGTTGAATGATGTTTTTATAAAGAATCTAGCTCGTAGAACTCAAATATATTGGTGCGATTATTTCTTTTGCCATTCGCAAAACCTTCTTCAAATCTTGGTTCAGGCAACTTTATACCAGTTATTCAAATCAAATTGCTATTAGTATCAGACCTCTTTAACAAATGAGGCTTGAATCTTTCCCACGCTCATTTTTCTCCATTTATGACCGTCTCTGCATCCCCAAAAATCTGATGTATGGTTTCATCATATTTTTTTTTAATACTAGGGCTACTTAGAAAAATGAACTATTAATCAGTTTGCTTGAATAGTGATGACAACTGACGAAACCGTCTTTCTTTCAACCGAATGAATTTAGGTACCAGCTATGCCCACTATACTGTCGAACTTTGGAAAAAAAAACATTTGCTTTGGACTACATCAGCTGTCTTGATTCATCACGCCCGAGTAATTGACTCGGAGATACCTCAAACCTTACTGTGGCATTGGACATCTCACTCCAAACACAAAGAACAATATGCATTTCAATTCAGTGAATTCCTTTGGATCACAATTCAAGCTAGTCAATCCTATCCAAAAGTGGATGTTTCTCAAGCCAATCTTTTTTACACATATCGCTCAGGAGTCTTTCCAACATGAACGACGACTTTTATGTTATGATGAATATTCGAATCTTTTGAGAGAATCAAATTGGTTAACCCGATCCAATTGAATGGAATGTTTTTTTTTTGTCCTCCCGATCCAAAATAAATTCATAAAGTGAACCTTCAGAACACTCTCCATGTTGGTCCTCCCGATCCAACAGAAATTCATAAAGTGAACTTTCCGGACACTCTTCGTGTTGGTCTTCCCGATCCAACGAAAATTCAAAAAGTGAACCTTCAGAACACTCTTCATGTTGGTCCTCCCGATCCAACGAAAATTCATAAAGTGAACCTTCAGAACACTCTTCATGTTGGTCCTCCCGATCCAACGAATATTTATTAAGTGAACCTTTTCTCATTTAAGTCGATTGGAATTTCACCTTATTAAGTAATGTGATGATTATTCATAATATATAATAAATTTTTCATTAATTTCTTGAGTGATGATTTGCTTTGTCAAAACGTGGATTTCATCGATAATCTTACTTAACCCTTCGTTTCATAAAGTTACAAATTTGCAACAGTTATTGTATGAAAAAATGGAAAAATCGTATTTTATTTTAATTTTTTTTCTTGATGTACTCATCATTTTCAACTGTTTAAAATGATTTTTAAGGAAAAATAAAAAATCATGAAACGAAGGGTTAACATTCTAACCATACTTCAATTTTTTTAACAATCATTATTTTGTTCACGACTGTTAGCCTAATTTAACTTTTTTCTTATTTTAATGAAGTTCATGATTTTCGATAGGTTTTCTTATAATGCAATGCAAAACTCTTCCATTCATATTTTTTCGAAATTAAAAACAAAACTCTGAAAAACAAATAGAAATTGTCAAGCAAACTCATTATTTTTCCTTCACAGGATTAGCGGCACGTACCACGAACAACAAAACAATTTTAAGTTAGATGAAAAATAAGCTATCTCACTCGCACTCATTTGCAACACTGAAAAAATTGATGGTTTGTCCACTCCTGAGTTTTAAAGTGCAGCAGAGGCTTAAACCCAAGCGAATAGAAAATGTCCAGAGCCACTGCCGCAACTTCGTAAAAAAACAACGTGGGCAACCGCTTGTTTGGGAGAAAAAAAATGCTAGCATGCCTGCCAAAGTATGTGCGCACTGGGCATATATTGCAAGCCAGCACTGTGATGATTCATCACCAGTTGAATCACAACTGCAGCCACGCCAATAACAAATCCAAAGCCTCAAAACATTCTTAAGGCAATAGTTGGACGGACAATCAATAACATTCCGGTCAATAAACTACTTTAAACAAATAAATGCTCTCCATTTACTCGTAAAAACAAAATCTGACCACCAATTCAAAAATTATCAACACTATTCCCAATTTCTTCTTCCACATTCTTTTCAATACAAATAAACTTACCGATAAATTGCATTTCCAGCTACACTTCTTGCCACTACACTCGAAAAAACACTTAACAAACTCGCGAAAAACAAACGTGAGCCTCCCGTTCAGCCGAAAAAAATCTCCTGGCAGGATACGCCATTGTGCAGATCTGATTCATACTCTATCAGCCGAACGGGAGACACACGTCTTTACTCAATGAATGTTGTCCGTTGACTGACTCCCGCTCAGAACACGACAGCTCAGTCGTCGTGTGTGTGCGTTTATAGTACAAGGATGGAGGGAAAAGGCCGACTCGGAAAGGTCTATCAGCCGAGAGAGTGTCGTGCTCGCAATTATCGGCTACACAATCTCTTACAGTTTTTGAGAGCTTCATTTTATGGTAGAAGTAATAAAAAAAGGCCGATTTCCGAAAGCGGGCGAGCTGAATGCGAATATTTAGGCTTTAAGCTATATTTCAGTTAATTTCAAGCTACAAAGGTTGACTTTTGATTTTCAGATGAAATAAAAAGTGAAATCATTAATATTTTTGTTTACAGGTTCTCTACACACGATTTTTAAAGTTCAATATATTTAAAGAAAAATGTTAAAAATCTTGCAAAAAATTTTAATTTTATTTTTAACTTTGTATTACAACTTTTTTTTTTTCATGCCATATGTCAATAGCGGATTCAATTTTGTAGGGAAATTTGTATGGAAAAGAAAATTTTTGCGCATTAAATGATCCAAACAAATCTTTTAAGCTTGAAATGCAGTTTGTCTTTAATTATTGGTTTTGCCTATTTTTGAGCTTCAGTTTTTGGAAACATAAAAGAAAGCTAAGTCTTACAGGAAAAAAAGTTATGACCAATTCAAGATAAAAAGTCTGAATGCAATGAGAATTAGTTATGGCAGGTATTTCTGGCTAGATCTATTACAAATTTCAAAAAATGTTTTTGTCAAAGTTAAACAATTCAACAAATTCATTGGCTTTGCATAAAAGTTTTTTTTACGATTTTTTTTATTTTCATACGACGGTTCAACGGCTTTAAAGAAGCAGTCGAAAACGCATAAATAAACCAAAAATAACTGTGGACCCGTGAGGATCAAAGAGGTGAAATGTGATGAAATTTTTTTCAAATTATATTTAACCTTTCATTCGTTTCCAGCATCATTCACCTTATTCTAACCTTCTATCCTTCTATAATCTTCCAATTCTTAAATAAATATTCTTTCTCAAAGAATATAAAATATCACCAATGTGGCCGATAGAATTATTTCATTAGAAAATTACATTGCATCGAATATCTTGTTATCCTATTAAAATTTACATTTAGAATTAAAACTCGTTGCGCTAAATCAGGACTGAACAAATCGTTTCGAATTTTTTTTTGTAACGATAAGAAAATTTTCAAACAAAGTTTGGTACAGATTTGTAAGATCGCACGAAGCTTCATCATTTAACTTTCTTAACTTTACTCAAAACATGATTTGTAGAAATAATTGTAAGTTAATATTTATATTTGTTCAAAATATCAATGCATGCACTATGGGGGGAGGTAAAAAGGGTGATCCTCCTCTCCTCAAGCAGTAAAAAACCGTTAAAAACTGCACGAACTTTTAGAAAAATATAGAACTTTTCCTAGACTCTTGAACTTTAAACATTTTCCGCTCCATGTGGTTAAAGTAAGACAAATTTTACATATGGGTGATTAGTTTTCCAATAGGCACATCAAAAGCGTTGGACCTCTATTGGCATTCTCACTTTCTAGTCTTTTTTAACATTGTAATCATTACTAAATATTATTCCTCTCAAACCTATTTCATCGCTGAAAAGTTTACTGAAGTTTTTTTTAATGATTATATATCATTTCAGTTTGATTTTCGATCAGGAAAGATTTTCCACATTTTTTTTCGAAAATTGCAAAACCACATGGGCTAAAAAGCTTTATTTCGATACTTTTTCGGATGCAGACGTTTAACATATTTGTCAATTTGTTGTCGTTTTTCCAAACCCCGCCTTTAGACGGAGTTATTTTTTTTTATTGTCTACCTTACATCGAATAATTAAAAAAACAGCAATTCCAGAATTTAGGTTAGTTTTAGATCTGTTAAAAGCTACATATATAAGATGAAAAAACACAGAAACCAAGGATTTCGGACGTTTTCTAAATTATAATTTTTAGAAAAAAAGGGTCTATTCCTAGATTCGCATGTTTTGAAGCTTGAGCGGTTCATATCAATTTTTCTTTATTATTTACTATGTTCTGTACATGGTGCGCCGCCATGATGCCACGTGCTGGATTCCAAACTCGACAAATTGCTCAATTCTTTCTTTGCTACATTTCCTACATAAATCGCATCAGAATAGTCACTCAATTACCAAATTACCTATTGAAAAAAAAAACTTGCCTGGCTTGGGGATCGAACCCTGATCTTCGTGGATATATCGAACACGCTACCACAAGACCACGCCTAGATATTGTTCTAACTGAAACTAAAACTCGAAGTGATGATTTGATTTTGAAAGCACATCAATGCACTTTTTGTGACTAACCAAATCCCGTTTTGAGCACTTTCTCATATCTCAAACACACGTTAACTTAAAAATCTTTAAAAAAAATAGGTTTTATAGTCTTTTTCATAAACAATACAACGCTACTAAAATTTTGCATATATGAGCTCTATTAACATAGCTATCACCGAAGTGAAATGTCCGGATACTAAATGAACATAGCTTTAGTATGGAATATAAGATTAACATATTATAAAATATTCTGTGCAAAAAGTAAGTTGAAACAATGATTAGATTTTTTGATGGTCAATAAAATTAAATTTTTGATTTCTTTGTTTAATAAAGAAACAAATTAAAAACAGCATATCATGTAAAACATGCGTAGAGATGCAAAGGAATTTTTTCAAGTATTTCTCCGTTGAAGTATATCATTGCCTGTAAAACTTGATTGAAATAAAAAAAATACTGAATGAAAGCAAACATATTATAATCAACATTGGTAATTCTCAGCATGTTTCATATACTTCAGCAAGGACATGTATATCAGCACCAGGGCCGTAGGAAGAACCGACTCATGGGGGGGGTTTTGGTGACAAATTTTTACCTATGATTTTTTGTCTAACAACACACGAATAAAAAAATTATAACAAATAATGTTTGTAACTAATGATTATTCGTTTTAAAGTACTCATTAATAGTTTTCGTATGAAACTGTAAGTTAAGAGAAGACACAAATGCCACAAGAATGGTAAAATGTCATTAATAAAACCGTAAAAAATTAACTTCAAAAAAGTGGTCCTTAGCCTAAAGGGTGAGCTAAATTTTTTTAATGAAACCTCTAGAAACAAAATATGAAATTTGCTTTCATCGATGGTTAAAATTTTTGAATTTGTTTAAAAGTCTGGTTAAAATTATTTGATTTGAGCATAAAATAAGTTCTTTATAGGGGAGCCTTCAATTCTTAAAAAAAACTTATTCTATACTAAAATCAAACAAGCCCCAAACTTTTTGGCAAATTCCAAGATTCTAACCTTCGATGAAAAAAAATAAAATTTTCCCAAAAAAACAGTAAGAGATAAAAAAACAAATTCGAATCAAATTTGCTTGATGCAAACTTGAACTAAATTTATGACTTTAGTTTGAAATTCAGCTGAATAAAAGCTGAAATATTAATAATGTTAAACAATACACCGAAATAATAAAAAAAAATGGTGCAGATTTTTAAGGTGAAGATCAGGTACATGATTCCTAATCAGGAAATATTTTTCATAAAGATTCAATTCCATACTAAAAATCATGTGAATGATTTGTTTTAAATATCATTCGGGATATTTTGCATGAATCAAAACCTAGAAAATTAACTCAAATTCTACTTTATGTGAACAAACTTATTCTGATTAAAAACTTTGAAATCTGTAAATTGAATTCACAAGCAAATTTTTAAGTTCATGTTGTCTTGAAATTCTCAACAATTTTATGTTGATTGAGAAACTCATTCACAAGTTTAATCCTTTTCTGAATTTTAAATCTGATTTCTAAACCTGAATTCCAAAATTGAACTTTGAATCTGTTTCCAAATTTCTATACGATTTTCGAAATGTACAAAAAAATACAATTTCCGAATCTTAATTCCAGATCAGAATTTCATGAGACAAATCTTAGAGCACTCATTCATGAATCTATTATTTAAATTCTGTATGGCTGGTTTAACCTTAATTCATTATTTCAATTATTAATTTTTAATCTATTTTGGGAATCTGATTTAAAATGTGAATTTCGAATGACGAATCAGAATCTGGTTTTCAATTTTGGATCGCCACTAAGAAGCTTTAAATGTTTAAATTTTGTGTTAAAATAACTTGATACAAAATCAGAATTACGAAAATATGTAGAAATACAATTTTGGTTATAGGAATATGGAGCCAGAACCCTGGGTTTAATTTAAAATTCAATATTTAGACCAGAAATTCTATGATAAGGTTGTCAAATTGCCCGGTTTTAACTAGATTAGCCCGGATATTTAATAGGAAAAGTCCGGTCCGACCTGGTGGCCAAAATTTCATTGGAAAAGCCTGGATTTGGCCCGGTTTGTTCTCATACACATTCACAAATAAAACTAAAAAAAAACAAATTGTGTTGTAATTTTTTTTATTTATGCGTCAAAAACTTTTGCAGACAGTTTCAAAAAATTTGCATGAAAGGTTTCTTAAGTTTTTTTTTTAGATTTTTGATGAGGTTCAGATTTTAACCAATATTGCCCGGTTTTGCTTGGATTTGGTCGACAATTTTAAAATCAAATACCCAGATTTGGCCATGTTTTTATACAGAACAGCCCGGATTTGTCCGGCCCGGATACGTGCTGAAAAAAATCTGACAACCTTATTCTATTAACAAGTGAGAAAATTTTAAAAAACTGTAGCAGAATTCTTAACTTAAAATGGGTTTTTGAGGTTTTTGTAATGGTGTTTAGTTCAGATAGTTGCTCTTGAATATCTTTGCTCTATTATCATTACTTGATTATGAATTTAAAATTTTGAGTGTAGAGTAGAATATCTCGCTTGCATTTTTGGACCCTTATGGGGGGGGTTTAACCCCCAAAACCCCCCCCGTTCCTACGGCCATGATCAGCACCACCTCCTGGAGAAAGTTCTTACTAGAAGGAAATTTCAAGCATTGATGTACTAAGGAAACTCTGAACATTCTTTCCATCAACCGTGGGTTCGCGTCTTAACTACAAAAGTTCGTGTTTAAACTTGCATTTCTATGACCACGCAGAAAATTTTGTTTATGTTTTATTTTCAACATAGGAGTTTCAGCCTACTCCAACTTTTCTTCGTGTAGCAAAGTATGTTGCTATGGTTCTCAATTTGTGGTGTTTTCTGCCGAATGGAAAAAAGGTCTCGACTGACGGAGTATGCTAATAAATCTACAATTTGAGATTCTAATGTCATTTGAATTGGAATAATCATTGATGGAAATTCCACTTTTTGGACAATACTGAATGCATATTTCATAAAAGAAATCATAAGAAGGCAACAATTTACTAAGTAAATTGATCTTAAAATCAACTCTACAATATGATTTGAGATTTATTGATGGCCACATCATCATCATTATTATAATTATCTGGAGCACGTTTGATAAATGGAAATCAGCATTACTCTAAAAATGAAAAATTGATAAAGGAAAAAATTCTTCGTGTAGAATTAGCTCTTTTTAATACTTTTCATTTAGGCACATCTGATTTTTTGAAAACTCAAAAACTTGTTGAACCGATGAATCAAAATCATATTTTGAGTATAAAATTTATTAACGAAGTCAACCTACTTATCACGAAAGATATTATGAAAAAATAGTAGATATACTTGTGTTGTATTTAGTATAATTGTCAGATCGGGACACAAAGTATTGGTGATGAGCTTAACAGTTTTCGCCAGAAGCTTCCGAAATTTAGTCAAAGGCAACTTAGGTCTTCTCGATAGCATTTATTCATGTTCGTAAGAACTTTCCTCACATGGAGGCGCGTTTCATGTGTCCTTCAAGTTTCTGGGGAGTGAGGAATATTCCTACTATTATTATATTTGATGAAAGGCTATTTTTCGTGATGAGCTTTAAATAAATTTTAATTCGGAATTTATTGGTATACTTTTATTTGCAATACCGATTTTAACAGAAAGCATCTCAAACCCCCATTCTATTTCTTATCACAATAAAAGTCATAAGACAATTTCAAAAAAAGCTGCTTTTTATTTAAGACTCACAGAACTAGTAAAAATGTCTCAAAATACAAATGCTCTTGCTCACATTTTCACCAACTATTCGATTAATCAAATCTAGCACAATTTTGAACACTGGTAAAAGATACTTCTAGAAATATGCAAACAAAGCCATTTTCCTACCACATACGAAAAAAAACAACTTTCCACGTGAAGATGTTTATTTTCTAACAATTTTAAATCAAAAAAATAAGCTTTGGTTGCCGTTAATTTGTCTGTTGTACCTTACATATTATTTAAGAAAATCGGAATAATAATCATAAAAAAAAATATCATAGCTGCCAATTTTTTAAAGTGGCTGTTGGTTTTTTTACTATAAAATATTTTTAAAATCGAAGGAAAATCATGAAGTCAATATCAAATTCAAAATATTGTAACAAAACTTTCATTTTAGACTTGATTTTAGTATCGTAACCGAGATTTTGAATTCATGATCAGTCATAATTGAAAAATTGAATATGAAATTCAAAAATGAATTATAACATGAAATTTATGTATTTGTTCGTTTTAAATTCAAAAATTGTATTATGGATTTTGATTCCACACTCGGATGCGTTTCGTCATCCATGTTGTCGAAGTTAAATTTCGGTTTTGGTTGGTCAAATTCTTGGATTTTCGAAGAACTGGACAAAATTGAAAATGAAACTTATGTAACTTTTTTTTAAAGTCAAAATTTCTCTCAGTCATCGAGAAAGTTGATCATTGGTTCAAATCCTTTATTTTCATTATCTTCGGAACGATTTACAGTTTTTTAAAGTGCACAAATTAACTTAATTAATTTTTACTAATTTTCAAATGTCAGCTTTGTATTTCAGAGTGCTGATATAATAGAAATAGAAGCATATTTGACTTCAGAACTCCCGAATAATTCAAAACCCACTCTTAGATTTCTTGCACTTTGAAAAAATGTGATTTTTTGCTTTATGCTATCACCTTTGTTTAATGATTTTTTAACTGTTTCTTGAAATTGTTCTTAAATTTTAAGAAAAGTGTGTTCTTCAAGAAATGAAAAAACAATTCTTCACATTATTTATACATTCTCAATTGGAAATTGCTTTCTATTCAAAACGAAGGAGTTTTATTTGATTTCATTCGTTTCAGATTAAATAAAGTTAGGATGAGAGCTTGAAATTAAAGAGCAAATCAATGAAAGTAGAGCTCCCAAGTCTCCCGAGTTCAGAATAATACTTTATTATTTTAGACCAGAATTAAGTTTAGATTTGGAAATAAAACTCTTCAATCACACGAGAAATGTATTTCAGAATTTATGAAAACATCACGATTCCGATTTCCGAATTACTATTGAGAACAAAATGTAACACAATAATAAAGAAATTATCAAAGTTTAAAAATCAGCTTTAAATTCATAGAAATTATTTCCAAAAACTGATCTCAATTATTTTTGTTTTACGAACTTACACATAGTTGCAAAATGAGAATCATTAAAATTTCGTTGTTTTAACCTCGCGCTCATAAGAAGAAGCTCAGGAAAAACTGATGGTAAAAAATTTCTTCTAATTTTTTTTGTTCAACAACAAGTGTAATATTTTCATTTATAGAATAACATTTAGAGAAAGATTCCATAATGAACTCCCAAGTCGATATTTTTCAAACTCCTTGGTAAACAAAATACGAAAATCATCTTTTTGCCAACATTTTAACGCATTGAATATTATAGATTCGCAGATTGAAGTTATATCAAAGGATATCGAAATATTTTTTTTTATTAAAAAAGGGTTAAAAAAGTTTCTTCACTTATGAAGTTTTTTCAAAATAGGTACCTCTGGTCTAATTCAATGAGATCATATTGAAGGGAAGGGGCAGTGTGCAGCATCTCTCATCCCTCTTACTCTTTCGAAATGATCGTTATTACACTATATATTAAAGTCCTTTTTACTGATTGATTTTTGAAAAATTGTAAAATCAACCCCACCTAATGTTCGAATGATTTTTCAAAATATTGGACTGAAAAGTCTGTCAGCGTTGCTAGTTTCATTTCATGGAAAAACGAATGATCTATTTGGCGCGTTATAACTATTTTCTCGCAACTCGTATCGCTTTGCCGTCATGGCACAATTGTAGCCAGAGAATTTTACAGTAAGCTTCATATAAAGGAATTTCATTTGACTACATTCAGATTACAGGGTTTTTAAAATTCGAGAAAAGTTGCAATTCGACACACCCTAGTGTACATGTAGGATGCATTAGGTTCAATTTCATTGAATTCTTTTTGATGATTTTTTTAATGCATGAAATTAACCGATGTCAACTGGTGGAACTGCCAACTATAATATAAATATTTAATAACATGTTGTTTCAGGTGAATGGTGAAGATCTGCTGGGCTTGAAGATAATCGACATAGCCAAACGAGTTCGCAGCGGCAAACAAGTCATCGATTCCCAGCCCGGTGTCAGCTTGTTGCTATGGAATTCCGGATTCGATAAAAATGTAAGTACCTAGTAGAGGTATGCTAATTCCGCTGCGCGTGGCATCTTGTGGGATCACTTTGTGATGCAAATTTTAACTGTCTTCTTATAAGTGGTTATTAGTATTAATAAGTATATTAAGGTGTCAGCAAAAATTGTTCCGTCTCAAATTGAAAGCAGATTTTTTTTTTCAGAACCTGAACCCCCAATCTCTGTCTCGGTTCGCCGGATGCCTTCAGAGCATCGCTGGGCTGCTGGAGTGTCCCGTTTGTCTGGAAATTATTCGGCCTCCATCG
Source organism: Uranotaenia lowii (assembly GCF_029784155.1). Classification (NCBI taxonomy): domain Eukaryota; kingdom Metazoa; phylum Arthropoda; class Insecta; order Diptera; family Culicidae; genus Uranotaenia; species Uranotaenia lowii. The sequence continues at coordinate 157,772,898 of NC_073691.1, read as the reverse complement.
TGGCAGTGTTGCCATGGGCATTTGATCTGTGCCGGATGCCGTTCCAGGAGCACCAAATGTCCCATCTGCCGGGTAATGCTGGGGCGAGCTGGTCGCTGCCTGGTGGCCGATAAGTTGTTCCACTTCCTGGGTCAAACCCTGGGGCAGCAGTGCGAGGGTGAGTGAAAAACCAAACTTTGCTTTTGATGGATAACCCTAATTATTTTACCTCTTCCATTTATTATCTCTCGATTTAATATTTTGTTAGAATCACTAGTAGTTTATACTGCGATCGGTTAAATCGATCATGACGTATATTTTTATTACAAGGCGACCGTTACGATTTTTTGACGTAGAATTACGTCTTACGGCAACACTATAGGGGGGCAAATTGAAATTTGCGAACAGATCTCGCGTCACGAAAGCTTTCCATTTGACAGACATCCTATCTAAAGGATTATGACGTCATCACCAACGCCTGCTTTGATGGGTTTTGTTTTTCCCTACCTACGAAAGGTATAAAACAAAGGGCCCGTCGACCGACTCGGTTTCTTTCTCTGTTAGCCGTCAAGCTGAACAGACCGTTGCTGCACTTCGATCTGAGTGTGGACCCCACCAGTGGTAATCCGACTCAGATATCGATTTGCAGTAGTTCAGTGGCAACCGTGGACCAGTGAGCAACGATGATGGTGAGCAGCGATGACGGCCACCACACCAGCGTAGACAGCCAGCGGCGGAGGCGTTCAGTGGCGGAGGACTCCAGTGGCAGTGGCAGGGATCCTACAGGTCATCGCAAGTGGCGTTGTATAATCGAATTATGTCACATGGTCCGATTATGTTGCATGGTCGGATTATGTCACATGGTCCGATTATGTTGCATGGGGTCGTTGTTTGCTGACGATACCGCAATCATCCATAATGGCAGGATAATACGAGCACTTAAAAATAAGCTACAGCGAAGTCTAGATGTCCTCACAGATTACTTCACAAGTTGGAAGATATGTATAAATGCTACAAAAACTAAAGTAATACTTTTCCCACACTCACAGTCCCGAAAACTAATCCCGGATGAGGAATGTTTAATCGAAATGAATCACACATCAGTGGAGTGGTCTCATGAAGTCACATACTTGGGTGTTACATTGGACAGTAAGCTGATTTTCAGACAACATGTCGAAAAAATCATCACTAAATGTAACATTTTGCTGAAATCCTTATATCCCTTAATAAATCGAAAATCAACATTGTCCTTGAACAACAAGCTTGCTGTCTATAAGCAGATAGTACTTCCCGTTATTGAATACGGTATGCCGGTCTGGGAGAGCTGCGCTAAAACACACCACCTTAAGTTCCAACGAGTTCAGAACAAATTCCTCCGTATTATCCTTAACTCACCCCCGAGGACTCGTACATCTGAGGTTCATAATCTGGCCTCAATCCAACCCCTTGACGAAAGATTCAGTGAGACTATCCTTAGGTTCAAGGCAAGTTGCCAAGATTCAGAACACCAGATTATTCGCGAGCTGGTCACTTCCTAGGTTATCAAATTATGTATATATTAGTTAAGTAGGTTATCAAATTCTTTAAACAAATCACAAAAAGGTGAAAATAATTTGTTGTCATCATTGAAAATTAAAAATCAAAAGTCATCCAAACACTTAAGATACAGGGTTGTAGAGCCATTTAGGCTGACCAACAAAAATGACAAATCAAATGTTAACCATAAAACAGAGAAATAAAGCAAATTTTACTACTACTACTACCGACTCGGTTTCTTTCTCTGTTAGCCGTCAAGCTGAACAGACCGTTGCTGCACTTCGATCTGAGTGTGGACCCCACCAGTGGTAATCCGACTCAGATATCGATTTGCAGTAGTTCAGTGGCAACCGTGGACCAGTGAGCAACGATGACGGTGAGCAGCGATGACGGCCACCACACCAGCGTAGACAGCCAGCGGCGGAGGACTCCAGTGGCAGTGGCAGGGATCCTACAGGTCATCGCAAGTGGCGTTGTAAAATCGAATTATGTCACATGGTCCGATTATGTTGCATGGTCGGATTATGTCACATGGTCAATTTATGTTGCATGGGCGATTATGTTGCATAGTTGGATTTTGTTACATGGTCAGATTATGTTGCATGGTCGGATTATGTCACATGGTCGATTATGTCACATAGTCCGATTATGTTGCATGGTTAGATTTCGTCACATGGTCGATTTATGTTGCATGGTCGGATTATGTTGCGTGATCGATTTATGTCACATGGTCGATAATGTTGCATGGTCGGATTATGTTGCATGGTCGGATTATGTCACATGGTCCGTTTATGTTGCATGGGCGATTATGTCACATGGTCCGATTATGTTAGATGATCGATTTATGTCACATGGTCGATGATGTTGCATGGTCAGATTATGTCACGGTCGATTTATGTTGCATGGGCGATTATGTCACATAGTCCGATGATGTTGCATGATCGGATTATGTCACGTGGTCGGATTATGTTGCATGGTCGGATTATGTTGCATGGTCGGATTATGTTGCATAGTCGGATTATGTCACATGGTCGATGGTTGGATTTCGTCACATGGTCGGATTATGTTGCATGGTCGGATTATGTCACATGGTCGATTATGTCACATAGTCCGATTATGTTGCATGGTTAGATTTCGTCACATGGTCGATTTATGTTGCAAGGTCGGATTATGTCACATATTCCGAATATGTTGCATGATCGGATTATGTCACATGCTCAGATTATGTTGAATGATCGATTTATGTCACATGGTCGATAATGTTGCATGATTCGATTATGTCACATGGTCCGATTATGTTGCATGGTTTAATTTTGTCACATGGTCGAATTATGTCACATGGTCCGATAATGTTGCACGGTCGGATTTTGTCACATGGTCGAATTATGTTGCATGGTCGAATTATGTCACATGGTCCGATTATGTTGCATGATCGGATTATGTTGCATGGTCGGATTATGTTGCATGGTCGGATTATGTCACATGGTCAATTTATGTTGCATGGGCGATTATGTTGCATAGTTGGATTTTGTTACATGGTCGGATTATGTCACATGGTCCGATTATGTTGCATGATTGATTTATGTCACATGGTTGATATTGTTGCATGGTCGAATTATGTCACAGGGTCCATTTATGTTGCATGGGCGATTATGTCACATGGTCCGATTATGTTGCATGATCGGATTATGTTGCATGATTCAAATTTATGTCACATGGTCGATAATGTTCCATGGTCGGATTATGGCACAGGGTCCATTTATGTTGCATGGGCGATTATGTCACATAGTTCGATGATGTTGCATGATCAGATTATGTATCATGGTCGGATTATGTTGCATGATCGGATTATGTCACATGGTCCGATTATGTTGCATGATCTATTTGTCACATTGTCGATAATGTTGCATGGGCGATTATGTCACATGGTCCGATTCTGTTGCATAGTTTAATTTTGTCACATGGTCGGATTATGTTGCATGGTCGGATTATGTCACATGGTCCGATTATGTTGCATGGTCGATTATGTCACATGGTCCCATTATGTTGCATGGTTGGATTTCGTCACATGGTCGGATTATTTTGCTTGGTCAGATTATGTCTTATGGTCCATTTCTGTTGCATGGGCAATTATGTCACATGGTGCGATTTTGTTGATTGGGCGGATTATATCAAATGGTCCGATTATGTCGCATGGTCGGATTATGTTGCATGATCAGAATCTGTCACATGCTCCGATTATGTTGCATGGTCCGATTATGTTGCATGGTCGGATTATGTTGCATGATTCGATAATGTCACATGGTCGATTTTGTTGCATGATCGAATCATGTCACATGGTCGATTATGTTGCATGGTCGGATTATTTCACATGGTCGATTATGTTGCATGGTAGGATTATGTCACATGGTCCAATTTTGTTACATAATCGGATTATGTCACATGGTCTTGTTATCTTGCATGATCCGATTATGTCACATGGTCCGATTACGTCACATGGTCGGATTATGTCACATATTTTTTGCATGGTCGATTATGTCACAGGATCGGATTATGTCACATGGTCCGATTATGTTGCATGATTCGATTATGTTGAATGGTTGGATTTTGTCACATGGTCGGATTATGTTGCATGATCGAGTTTTGTAGCATGGTCGGATTTTGTCACATGGTCAAAATATGTTGCATGGTCGAAAATGTTGCATGATCAAATAATGTCACATCTTCGATTTAACTGCATGATCGGATATTGTCACATGGTTGATTATATTGCATAATCAGATTGTGCCACATGGTCGATTATGTTGCATGGTCGGATTATGTCAGATGGTCGATTTTATTGCATGGTTGAATTAGGTCACCTGGTCGAATTATGTTACATGATCTGATTATGTTGCATGATCCGATTATGTCACATGTACTGCATGCTCAGATTATTTCTGGTGATAGGTTTATGTCACATGGTTAAATTCTGTTAAATGAGTGAAATTTGTCACGTCATATTGCCATTTTGACACTCATATGTTGGTCATTTCAAAAATGCACTATAAGTTCTGTTATTCTATACATTGACAAAAAACAATTGCGTAATTCTACGTTTAGCGGTCGTAGCCAAATTACTATCTCCTCCACTTTTTTCAATCAAAAAAGTCACTGGTCGTCTTTTAAACCGTGCACAAGTCACAGTCAAAGGTAACATAAACTAAACACAGACAATTTAAAGCAAGGAAATGTTAACAAGCTGGTTGAAACACTAAGTTGTAAAAATTATTATTTTCGCCGATTTGACAAGCATTTTCAAAAAATTGGAAATAAAACCTTAAAGAAGAAGGTTAAACGATTATTGTGATCTATAGGAGAAAGTTTGTGTGCCGAGAAGCACAATCCGAGAATCTGATAATATGAAAATCTCAATATCTTTGAAGCCGAGAATCTGAGTATCTAAAAATCTAATTTCTAATTTATGAGTCTGAGAATCCTAGCATCTGAGAATCTGAAAATCTGAATTTTTTAGCATCTTATAAATCTAAATCTGAAATCCTGAGAATAGGAGAACCTCTGAGAATTCTAACACCTTAGAACCTTCTGATTTGAGGTTCTGAAAATCGAATGATCTGAGAATCTGAGAATCTATGATTCTGGAAATGATGAAAAATTTGAATCTGACAGTCTTAGTGTAAAGGAATCTGAGAACCCCAAAATCAAGAAAATTGAAAATTTTAGAATCCTAGAGTCTAAGATCTGTAAAACATATAGTCAAACCTTGATAAGTAAGAGTCCAGGCGACCGAACTTTTTTCTCACTCTAGAAGGTTTCTCACTTTTCCAGGGTTTCTCAAATAAAGAATCTTGAATAATCCTAAAGCTTATAGACTTGCACTTGACTTTTCAATCTTATTCATACGAACGAATTATCCCAAAAAGCTTTCCCTAGATTATTTTTTTTTTTCAAGAGAAATTTATTTATGAAACAATGAAACAGAAAAACCGTATGTAAATGGCATGCCAAGGTTGTTAAATATTCTCGCTGCTTTTAGGGGTGAAAAGGAACTGTCTGGAACACCGATTGCTGTCAAATTATGAGTGATTGTACAACACCAATGTTTCGTACCATTATGTCAATTTCTCTTGATATCGAAATGTCAGTTAGATATCAGAAATTAATTTGGTACCAAAATTTCAGTCAGGAAAGGTTAATTTCTATGTGTTTTTTTTCCAGCAAAACCATAAAAAAATCTCTCGCTTCTAGAGGTTTTTGACTTTCGCATATAGAGGTTTTTTGGTATAAATATCTCGGGGTCGGACGAGTTTTCTTACTAAAAATAGTTTCTCCCTTATCCAGTTCTCGCTAATCTAGGTTCCACTGTATATGAAAATCCAAGAAACTGGTTTCTGATAATTTGAAAATTATAGTATCTGAGCTATGAAAACTCGAGAATCTGAAAATCTGAGAATCTGAAGTTTGAGAGTCTGAAGTTTTGAGAAACTGAGGATCGGATGAACTGTTATGCTTAGAATCAGGAGTAAGAGAAACAAGGAATCTAGGGATCTAAGAATCTGAGATCCCCATCTTCTTAAAAAAAAAAAGAGTTCAACGATCTGAGATCCTGAGTAAATGATAATCTGCGAATCTGAGAGTCTTAGAATCCGATTGTCTGAGGAAAAAATAAATTTGAGAATCTTTAATTCTGAAGATCTGAGAATCTAAGACGCCGAGATACTGGGAATATGAGCATCTGAGAATCTGAGCGTTTGAGATTGCTAAGAATCTGACAATCTGAAAATCTGATTACTTGAGAATCTAAATATCCAAATAATAAAATACGTATAAAAATCTGGAAACTAGAGAATGTGCGCTGCGCTTCAAGATGGAATCAACAAATTACTTAAATAATTTAACAATTACGAATCCTGATCTGGATACAGAACCTGAAACATAAAAACGGAAGTACAATTCTTATTTTTATTATATGGAACCAGAACCTACGAAATGAGTTAAATCTACTCTAAAGTTTAATATTTAGAACTCTATTTCAAACAACAAGAAAGAACATTTTGAAAAAAAAAAACTGTAGCAGTATTCTAAACCTGGGATAAGTTTTTGAGGTTTTGGCATCTGATCTGACTCAACATTGTAACTCTTGAATTACCTTACTCATCCGTCAAAACATGATTGAGAATTTTTAGTGATAATCCCGCATGTTTTTCTGGACATTCATGGGGGTTTGACTCCCCCTCCCGCTCCTACGGCCATGTCACGAGTTATCTTCCGAAAATAGGTTAAAATTCAAATACGTGTGATCTTTTTTTTTTTTTAAAAATCTTTCAAATATTTCGAAATAAAGGGTTCAAATTCGAAGGCCAAATTTCCCGAAGAAAGTGAGAAGTTTTGATTTCTGAGATAATAGTTTGTTTGTTTCCCAATTCTGCAAAAAACAAACTTGTGATTATGTTCGATAGAAATTTCAAGACGATTTGAATTTTGATTATTTTTAAAGCAAAAGTTGCATAATTTGCAGTTTTCAACAAAGTTGCTAAATGAGTTAAAATCTTTAATTTTAAATGCTCAAAGTTTTTAATAAGCGATTCAAAAAAAAGTTGTAACGTTATCCATAAAGTTTTTTTTATAAAACTGTAAATATTTTATAGACCGTTGTTTCTTTGCAACTATTAATAAAGTCAAAAACATTAACGAAAATGATCTATTTGGCTGAATTATTCCTGAAAAATGGGTTTTACACATTTGACAGCATTTCAATAGCGTTTTATGAGTGGCGCGATGTATGAATTCTTTTTCTTGGATAAAACTCTTAAAGTGGTGAAACAAACTTAAAAAAAAGTCAATTCTTCCGTGTTGAGCACGATTTTTTTGCGTAAAATTAAAATTTATATTTTCTTCTAGCAATGTATAAAAAAATATTTCCCGATTCATTTTTCTACACTTGGTGACAGCTTACTGAAAGTTCCTTAAGGGGGGGGTAGGGTCTAACACTTTCAAAAAATCGATTTTTTTATTTTTTTATTTTCTTATTGTAAAACATTTCAAGAATGTTGTGTCAAATTTTCAAGTCAATTGAAGCAAAACTGTAGAAGTTATAGGCCTTTATCTCCTCCTATCTAATACTGCAAGAAAGCAAGAGCAGAAACTTCAAACGCGTTTTTCTCGAAAGCACATTTTTAAAGTCCGTGGACATCGTCATTTGAAAACTACTTATCCGATTCTTTTCAAATTTGGAACATATTTTCTATATATAAAATACCAGACCCCAACGTTTTTCTTTTTTGATTTTTTTATTTTGGGGAAATTTTACAGGTGAAAAATGGCGCATTTTTAAGTGAAAAATCGTAGTTTCTACTTCAAACAGCCACAAAAATTTCATAAAAAATTTTTTAAGTTAAATAAAAACGTTGGGGTCCAGAAAAACATCCATTAAAAATATTTTGCTCTGATTTTTTGATTTAAGATGATTCTGTGCTGAGATACAGTGTCCACCGCAAATCCTGTTTTCTAAAAGGCGTCCTCAAAAATGCTCCGTCACCGGCTCATTTTTCAATATTTTTCTACGAAAAAAATACTAAGTGTTCTTTTAACAATGCTTTGTATAATGCAAAAAATTTGAATACATTTGTTTGAACGATAGCTCCAGAAAAAAATCGTGAAAATGGTGTTTTTTTATACCCGTTAGACCCTACCCCCCCCTTAACAAAAACATGGGAATGAAGTAAATTTTCAATTGTGACATTTTTCCAACGCAGGGCTATTCTATTGAATAATTCATTCTTTCGATGGCAGATAACAGTGTTTAAAACTTATTGGTAGTATTTTGAAAGTTTGAAATGTTACAGTTTCTCGAATACCTAAGTTGCGCGTATTAGCCACATGGGCAAGGTTCTAAAAAATCTGTGTTTTTTAGAAAAATAATTCTGACTTTCTGTGATTTCACCCAAAAATTCTGTTATTGATTTCTGTGATGCTATTTCCTTGAATTTCATTGAAAACTCGTGATAAATTGGGTCTTTTTCACATTTTAGTTGGGTAAAATCAATTGTCATTTCTAATCTTATTATACTTTTCTAATTTAAAGTGAGAAATCTTATTTTGATACTTTCCAAAAAAATATAATTTCGGAAATCCATTCAAAATTTAAAAATTCTGTGTAATCTGTGAAAATTTCAAGATTCTGTGTTCTGTGACACAGATTCTGTGATGAAAATTTGCTCAAAATTCTGTGAAATTACAGATTTTTCTGTGATTTAGGCAACCTTGCACATGTGGCGTTATATGTACCTTCCGCACAGAGGCACGCTCTGTGCCTTCTTCCGCTTATATGAACCTGGCAACCTGGGAATATGACAATCTGGATATCTGAAAATCTGAGAGTTCAAAAAGAAGAGAGGATCTGAGGATCTGATAAATTGAGAATTTTATAACCTGAGAATATGAGAATCTGAAAATCCTAGAATCTAATGATCTGAGAATCTGATATACTGAGAATATGGAAACCTGAGAATTCGTGCATTGAACAATCTGAAAACTGCAATATTCTATCATATAAATACCTGAAAATCTACAAATTTGCGATTTTAGAAATATAAAAATATGTAACTGTGATGATTGAAAAATCTGAGGATCTGTGAATTTCAATATTTGACGATCTGATAATCTGAGCAGCTGAGAGTCTGAGTATCTGGAAATCTCCGAATCTGAAAAAAAGAGAATTTCAACATTTGAAAATCATAAAATATGAGGATATAAAAATAAGAAAATTTAAGAATTTGTAAATTTATATACAGACCCCGTTCGTTTTTGGCAACATTCGATTTTGGCAACATCCGAACGGTTTTTAGAAACAACATGATTTTTTAGTTTTCGCTATAACAGGACCAATATAATTTAGACGAACATCATAAATACGTTTATACATTCAGAAATGGTGATAAAATGATGAAGAGTGACAAAAACAGCAAATATGACAAAAAACAACAAATGTTATAAACAAAACAAGAATAGTGCAAAATGCATCAAAAACATGCGGAAAATAATTTGAGAATCATAGAATCTGAAAATTTCAATATATGAGAATTTGAGCATTGGAGCTTCTGAGCATCTGAAAACCTGAAAATCTGAATATCAGTGAATCTGAGTATCTTGATAACTGACAACCGGTGAATTTCAAAATTTGAGAATTTGAAATTTGAGAATTTGAGAATTTGAAAATTTGAGAATTTGAGAATTTGAGAATTTGAGAATTTGAGAATTTGAGAATTTGAGAATTTGAGAATTTGAGAATTTGAGAATTTGAGAATTTGAGAATTTGAGAATTTGAGAATTTGAGAATTTGAGAATTTGAGAATTTGAGAATTTGGGAATTTGAGAATTTGAGAATTTGAGAATTTGAAAATTTGAAAATTTGAGAGTTTGAGAAATTGAAAGTTTGAGAAATTGAGAGTTTGAGAATTTGAGAGTTTGAAAATTTAAGGATTTGAGAATTTCAGAATTTGAGAATTTCAAAATTTGAGAATTTGAGTATTTGAAGATTTGAGAATTTGAGAATTTTTGAAATTTGAGATTTTGAGATACCGATAATAAGAGAATTTGAGAATTTGAGAATTTGAGAATTTGAGAATTTGGGAATTTGAGAATTTGAGAATTGAGAATTTCAGAATTTGAGAATTTGAGAATTCGAGAATTTGAGAATTTGAGAATTTGAGATTTTGAGAATTCTAGGATTCGAGCATTCGAGAATATTAGAATTTGAGAATTTAAGAATTTAAGAATTTGAGAATTTGAGAATTCAAGAATTTGAAAATTTGAGAATTTGAGAATTTGAGAAGTTGAGAATTTGAGAATTTGAGAATTTAATAACTTGAGAATTTGAGAATTTGAGAATTTAAGAATTTGAGAAAATGAGTTTTTTTTCAAATTTGAGAATTTGAGATCTTGAGAATTTGATAATTTGAGAGTTTGAGAATTTAAGAATTTGAGAAAATGAGTTTTTTAAAATTTGAGAATTTGAAAATTTGAGAATATGAGAATTTGAGATTTTGAAATTTTGAGAATTTGAGAATTTAAGAACTTGAGAATTTGAGAATTTGAGAATTTGAGACTTTAAAAATTTGAGAATTTGAGAATTTGAGAAAATGAGTTTTTTTTTAATTTGAGAATTTGATAATTTGAAAGTTTGAGAATTTAAGAATTTGAGAAAATGAGTTTTTTTTAAATTTGAGAATTTGAGAATTTAAGAATTTGAGAATTTAAGAATTTGAGAGAATGAGTTTTTTTTTAAATTTGAGAGTTTGATAATTTGAGAGTTTAAGAATTTAAGAATTTGAGAAAATAAGTTTTTTAAAATTTGAGAATTTGAGAATTTGAGAATATGAGAATTTGAGATTTTGAGATTTTGGGATTTTGAGATTTTGAAATTTTGAGAATTTGAGAAATTAAGAACTTGAGAATTTGAGAATTTGAGAATTTGAGAATTTGAGAATTTGAGAATTTGAGAATTTGAGAATTTGAGAATTTGAGAATTTGAGAATTTGAGAATTTGAGAATTGGAGAATTTGAAAATTTGAGAATTTTAGGATTTGAGAATTTAAGAATTTGAGAATTTGAGAATTTGAGAATTTGAGAATTTGAGAATTTGAGAATTTGAGAATTTGAGAATTGAAGAATTTGAGAATTTGAGATTTTGAGAATTGAATAATTTGAGAATTTGAGTATTTGAGATTTTGAGAATTTAATAATTTGAGAATTTCGGAATTTGAGGATTTAAAATTTGAGAATTTCATCATTTTAGATTTTGGGAATTTGAGAATTTGGGATTTTGGGAATTTGAGAATTTGAGAATGTGAGAATTGAGATCTTGAGAATTTGAGAATCTTAGAATCTGAATCTTTAGAATCTAAGAATTCGATAATCTGAGAGTTTCTAATCAGAAAATCTAATTATCAAAGAATTTGAGAATTTGATAATCTGATTATTAAAAAATTTGAGAATCTCAGTATCTAAAACACTTTTAATTTGAGCATCAGAGAATCTGTGAATCTCAGTACCGTCAACTGGGGCAAAACTCAACTTCAATGGCTTCCAAAAAAAATATGTTCACAATTATTGGTTTCCTAAGTTATTTTTAATTTTCAAAAAACATGCGATTTTCTCCCTCCTTAGAAAACGAAGTGACTTGCAACATACTTTGTTTTCAATGAAAAATCTTATGAACGTATGAAAATTTAAAGAAAGACCATTACGCATGAAAACACCAATTTCAGTAAATTTTTGGTCTGTAAAATAGGATTGTTCGATCTTCGAAAAAAGATCGATCTCCAAGATCGATTCAGATGAACGGTTCTGGGATCGATCCATCTAAAAAATCGGGGCTTGAAGATCGATCTCCGATTAATCGATCTTTTCCATTTGTAACAAAACTGCTTTTTATTAAAAATATGCCAAAAAGAAACAAAATTTAAAATTTTCATAATCCTTCCACATAAGGAAAGAAAAAAAATTCAAGCACTTTTATAAATGGTGAACCGAAGTTAGTGTTTTAAAACAACACTTATCAAAATCCTAATATCCCGGTAACGATTTGATATTTTTAAGTAATGTACTGACGAGAAATATTTTGGAGTTAAAAAAAATTATTTCAAGGTATTTTGTTAAAAAAATTTTAGTGTATAGGATATCGAACAAAATATGCAGAACAAAAACAAATCAAAAATAAAATTTATTATTTTTTTAAAAGTATTTTTTGGAAAATCGCTGTTATTTCTCGAGATTAGTGAATTCAAGCCATTTTTTTAATCTTAATCAATCACAAACACCTTCCTGCACTCAATTCACAAGGTTTGGAAATAATTTGCAAAATTGTACTGAAATAAATTCAAAATTTTTAAAATTATTATTCAACTGATCATGAATGCTAAATAAAAACAATCGGATCGACAAGGAATCGAACTCGAGTTTTCTGATAATCTCTCCAACACCTTACCAATATGTAAACTAGTCAAGCTGTAGCTCTATAATTCAGTTGACTTCATCAAATTTAAGTGCCTATACTGCCCCTACAGTTACTGATTTTCGGATTTCGGTAAAAAACAAATTTAAATGCATTTTTGAACGTTTATAACTACTTTTTTCAAGTTTCATCCAGTTAGGAAATTTAATGTTTTAGTATCTGAACACGAAACAATGATGTAACTCACATATTGAAGCTGTTTTCTATAATTAAATTAGTGTCCACGTTAAGGTGGCCATTATGATCTTTTTTCACTAAATGAGACAAATAGATCGAAAGATCGAATCGAAAATAAACCGATCTAATCGATTTTTTCCTGGCCGAAGAATCGATCCAAAAAATCGAAAATCGGAGTTGAAAAGATCGATCTTCCAAGGATCGATCCAAGATCGACCAATCCTACTGTAAAAACTAATTTTCACATTTTTTTCTGGAACTAAGGATGCTGCATACATTTAGGGGTTTATTAATACTACGATAAAATCTACATGCTGAAATCATAAAAAATAATGTTTGGATGAATGAAATTTCAATGTTTACAAACGTGTGATGCAAAACATTCATACTCCAGCACATGGAAACGAGATTTTCAAGGTGTTTCTTTGATTTGCATTTCGTTGCATTTTACCCCAGACACCTAACTTAATTATAAAATTATTTATTTGAAAAAAAATAAATGATTGTTCGAAAAATATTTCAACACCAACAGGGTTGGTATAGCATGAGGAAACCAGTGTTCTACGGCATCGAAAAATGTTTAAATTTGTACATTTATTGCTCAATTTTTCAAATTTTATATAAAAAAAAAAAAAAAAAAAAAAAACTTTAAAAAACTAGCTTAAGATGTGAGATATTCACCCTTATTCTCGTTTTCGATCGAATGACATTCGTTCGAAAGTTTCGCAATATCGCATTCTTGTTTTCGTTCGAACGAATGAGAACAGTTCGATCTTTCGAACATCGTTCGAACGAACAAAACGTTGCATTCCCGTTTTCGTTCGAACGTATTTTTTCTATGGGCTGACAAACGCGAGTCTGATACTGCGAATCATGACCGTTTGAAGCAATTATTGAAATTAAAACCGGTTGTTGGATAGAAAATTGGTTCAGAATAACCAAATAAATGTGAGCCAGTACCACGAAATCAAATGCTTCAAAACAACAAAATTTTGGGAACAAAAAAAAATATTTTAAGTTTAAAAAAATAATCGTTTTCCTACCTTTCCCTCTTCTTCTCGGCGGGAATTTTTCAGCTCTCGACTGAAAACGGAAACTTCGCGCATTTAAAGTAAAGGATTGTGACGTCGAGGATAAAGGTTTTGTTCAGCAGTTAAAAATAATAATTATTTCAAGGATTTAATTTTTTATTTATATTTTAATTATTTATCTATTTGAAACCTAATTTCAAACTTCCCTTGTTCCTCTCGGCGGCTGAAATTTTAGGCATCAGGTGCCGCACACTATCCAAACCACCACCGGCTGCTATTGAGAAAGTTTCTGGTGTCCAAAAACATGAGCTCCTGGGTGGACCGGAAAAAAATTCAATCCGGTGTCAGCTGCTAAAAAAGTGCAGCAAAGATCCCCTGCTGGAAACAGCCCTCTTGAATGGTGATTTTCTGCTTCCGATTGCTTTCTTTGCAAATTTTCTCAAAAAATTCTCTTAATCAATTATTACGATTGAAAAAAATCACCGCAATGGAACTGCTCTGTTTACGTTCAATTGACTGACGAGAAACGTCATCCGGGCTTCGAAATTTCAAATTTGATCGGGTAACACTAACTTCGAACGTATCGCGTTCGAACGAAAACAAGAATGACTTTTTCGAATTCGTTCGAAAGTATTCGTTCGATCGAACCTCAGATACTCCGTAAACAAGAATAAGGGTGATTATGTCATCATCATTTTGTAATCATTAAAAGATAACTTTATCACAATACATTAAATTAAAAATGGATTCAGTGTGGTGTTATATAAATGTTGCATCTTATCCCGCTGTTGCTTGATGCTCCGTTTGACGGTATTTGTTAATCTGAAAATCTGGATGCTCAGAGCCTCTGAGAATTTAGGAATCTGAAAAGGATATAATCTAACGAACCGTGAAACTGAGAATTAGATAAATTTTCACGTTGGGAATGTTTGTTTATTTTAAAATCCTTACTAAAGCTTAGTTCTTTTAGAAATGGGACAGTTACGAATGCCTGTATCTCAAAAACCATTCATTTGAACCAAATACTTTCTATGAAGAAAAAGAAGGTAGTGTTATGATCTTTCATGAAAAAATTTGAAAAAAAATATTTGCCGTTTTTTGTTAAAGAAATTTCTACTTTATTCTTGGTATCTCCCATTGGCCGGCGCACACTTTTTTCAGTCATGGTATTGATCAGTTTCTCCAGCTTATACTTCGTAAAAACTATATTTTAGGTGGTTTCACCCTCCTTCTTCAATTTGTGATACTTTTTGGTCCAATACTTCTCTGGAAACTGGAAACTGGAAGCATTTAAGTGGATACAGTTGTTTCGAAATGAACAAATTTGATTATTTTTGACCACATTTTTGAACGTTTTTTTTTTCGGTACCGGTTTACAGCTTAAGAGCTTTGGAACTATCAAAAAATGGTTGTTTGAGGTTGGATTTCTATGAGTCATAACTAGGCAACACTTTCAGCTTATCGGAGAAAATTGTTTTGGACATTTCAGCGATCTACCCTTAGTTTTTCGTTTATTGAATATTAAAAATGCTGGTATGAGACTTGACTTCCTTGATGATCCTTAACCGTTGTTGCCAATCATGTGCTTCACTCCAATGCTTGATTTGAACTTTGTGGACATTATTGACAGTGTTTGCATACTTATCCACCACAATAACTCAGTAATTCTTTGAATAATCAACGGTTTTGTCAGCTATCAATTTGATAATGACGAACTTTAAAGGAAACTGTGCAAAATTATTTTTTTCTTTTTCTCTTACATCTTACATATCTCAAAAACGCGTAAATTTTAAATTTTGGAAAAAATAGGTCGAATAGTGCTTTTTACAGGCAACAAAATGCTGTCAAAATTTTTAATATCCAATAACTAGTTAACGAGCTATTAGCAAATGAAAGTGTCCCATTTCTAAAAGAACTAAGCTTTATTTTCCCTTATGAGCCACCTATAAATTTAAACAAACATTATATACGTTATTTCATAAATTTTCTAAACTAATTTAAATTTAAATGTTTCATAAAATGTTTTATGAGAAGTATGATTTATGATAGTAGAAGAAATAAGTTATGGGCATCGATGCATCGATCATGAAAGGTAAATGAAAAAAAAAATCACATCGACCAGGAATCGAACTCGAGTCTTCTGATTATTTCTTCGACACTCTACCAATAGGCTAAATCGTCAGATGTAAGCTGCTAGTCAAGCTGTAGCTCTATAATTCAGTTAACTTCTGAAATTTCGCGGGTTCTTTTAAAACTAGAAAAATTTATTTAGTTGGGTTAAAATCATCAATTGGAATCAGCCTTTCTTCCATGTGTTGCTTTTGAAGTGTAATTTCTGGAGAATCTATCCACCATCTCTGATAATAATTTTGCTCATTCCTACAGGGGACAACCCGAGCCAGCAGTTGCCCAACCGCAAGCCATCTAATTTCCAGCAACTGACGACGACTCCCCTTCATGTATGCAAACAGCCAGTTAAATTAAAACCAACAAACCCGGCTGTCATTGGCAGTTCCTTAGTCGTCTCCAACGGCAATTCAGCGAGTATGCAATGGGAAATGAATGAAGCTGTTAATGACCACCAACACCAACACCCCCACCACAGTCCGGTTCCGAGGCGGTCCGGTCCGTTTTCCCGGTTGGCTCCATCATCGACATCGACGCCCTCAATGAAACCGTTCTGCTGTCCATCCGGTCAACCGTGCGTTAAAATGAAAAATCAACATGACATTTTAATTCATTTGCAGAAATCACATCAAACGAATGTCGTCCGGTACGTCGGGGCGTTCGGTGAGCCGTTCAGAATTCGCTTTGCCCAGACGCCGACGTCATCAAAGTCGAGCGCCGTTACCTGTCTGGTTCTGTTGGCTTCCGGCGACCAAAATGGCATCTCCAGGGAACCGTCGAGGGCCACTTACTTCGGGCATCATCATACGGAGCGAGATGAAAATGGCAACCATTTGTGCCTCAGCACGGAACCCAACAGCAACCGGAAGTTGGTTTCCTTTTGTGCGGACGACTGCGGTGGCACTCGAACCGGAGCCACTTCGCCAAAGGAATACGTGTTCTTTTTGGCCAAATTCCGGTGCATCGAAGCGAGCACTCAAGCCCTATATTGGTTGTGGTTTGTCGGAGATCAAAAGAATTCGGACCGATTCCGGGTGACGATTGGTGGCGAATCGATTGAAGGTAGTATCGCAAACATTCCGCCGGAAGCGTGGCAGGGCAAGCCGGTTTCCCTACAACAAAACTGCAAGGAAGTGCTGAAAGCCAGGCAGTTCATTCGACTTCCCCACGAGCTGAGCGGATTGGTGGTTAAAGTAGAGCTGCCGTAGTTGGCGGGATATGTTATGCCTATGTAGTAAAAAAAACTTTCAAAACTTATGCGTAAACCAATTTTAATCTTTTGTTTTATTAAGGTGAAGCTTCGAAATCTTGGTCAACTTATAACCACAGAGAATTGTAGTATTCAATTGAATCATTGATTGTGTCTCTGAGAAAAAAAAGCAGGGCTAGACTTTGAAACTCGGGATATCGAATGTTGGCAGGTTGGGATTTGAAAATTGAAAAATAAAACACCGTATTCATTATTTGTTATCAGATTTTGCAAATCTCTGGATCAAGCTAGTTTTGATAAACTTACACTAAAGATGAAATTTTTTGATAATCAGTCCGCCACGTGCTAAAAACAAAACCACAACAAAACGGTTATACTTTTTTGTTGCATGCAAGCCCCATCCGACGCGTTACTCTTTCATACAACCTAGATATGGCGGTGTAACGCACAAAATCGTTCCATACGGTGCTGCTCCCGTGGTCGGTTCAGCAAGTATAAAACGCGAAAGGAATCTGTTTCAGTGTCCGAATGTTTGTTTTGGTATGCGGAGCGGAGCACGGATTTTTTTATCTTTCGAGCGAGAAAAAAATGCAAACAATTTTCATCTGGAAGCGGTGAAAATCGTTGCCATAGGAACCACGTTCCAGGTGATTTGGATGGAATAAGCGTGTTTAGTTTGTGCTGGTGAGTACCTGATGTGCCACAAGGTCCACTAATCAATCTAGTTTTTTGATGTAATACATACATACGTTGGTGGGTTCGTGTTATCAGCCAGTGCCGTTTGGAGGTGTTTATTGGGACAGGCGCTGTCAATCAGCTGATTGGATTGCATTTGTATCAATTAACGTGCTAGTGAATAAAGCACGCTTTTCAACTATGCATGTCCGTATCAATCGCGGTGATATTGGAAAACAGATTTTCACTACGTGTGGCTTTTTTTTTATTCCGATTGCGCGTAAAGTTTATCGCCTATGTGTTTCGGTAAAATCAGTTCATATTATGGAAAAGTAAAGAGGTAAAGTTTAAAGCGATCCTATGTAAAATCACAATATACACGCTCGTATTTTTTCAACCATTAATGACTTTTCTTGAACCATTTTTTGCGATTTCCGATAAAACTGCCATTATTGCTGTTTTTTAATCATGACGTACGGTTCAATTTTAAGCATTTTAAAAGTTCTAATGAACAGGTTAAAAAATGGTTAAATTTCAACCGCAAGATATATGAAAATCGCCATCTTTGCAAGCAAACTTGTTTATATTTGACAGCTGTGTGGTGAATCCAACTTTTTCGCTCTGAAGTCAGTGCATGGTTTTAGCGTTTTAGTATTTATGATAAAGATTATCTAATAATTAAAGGCGTAAGTATGTTTTGGATTTCCGAAAAATTGTTTAAAAATTAAAATTCTCCAAACCATTATTTTTTTTTCTTGCAGAGAACAGAAACTTGGAACATCGAAGGACCACAAGTGCATTCGACAGCTACACTAGCCAAGGAATACATTTTCATTCGATTATGCCCTATAATCCACAGTCTGCTTCGAAATGAACCGGATCAGAGGCTTCCGGAAAATGATCTACAAAAGCTTCCGGAAAATGATCTACAAAAGCTTCCGGAAAATGATCTGGAGGTGCAGACAATATTATCAACGATAGCTGTGCGGGAGACTCTATTGCCTTGAACGAACCGGCCCCAACGGTAGAAAATGTTACCTCATCAGAATGGCAAGGACAAACGAGATGGAGACTGCCGGTAGTTTAGGAATGGCAAACATCTGCTACGAATCACTTATCATGTAAAAGGTGAGCCTTATTAATATTGTTATCAATTAAATAAACCCGTCTTTTGATTTCTATTTGCATCACATAAACGATTTTCTGTTTTTCTTTCAATTACAGTATTACTGAGAATAGAACTTCCCCTCGCTCGGCGAATCCTTCCGATACGAAAATTGCGGTTCGAAACCGGGTACACGGTATAGAGTGCTGTGCCAGTTACCTGGGGAGGAGGCAGCGTTCGCGACTGTGATGGAAGCAGAGGCCGACGAGAGCTGAATTTGCTGATCGGTGTAACCACTTAACCATTCCGCCCCGCAGATGCAACAAAAAATAGTGCCAATTTTGTTTTAAATAGATTAAATATTTTCCTCAAGACTCTTTTTCAATAAAACAAGGATTTGTACAAATAAGGCTTGATTTTTGTCTTTTCACATTCATTCAAGTGGTTTCCCCAAGAATTTCTGCTAATTTTCCGCTTTTTTCGATATGCTTGAAAAATAACCATAATCCGAGTTCTTCTCGAAAACTCATTTAATGAGTTTTGGTTGAAAACTCATAAAACGACTTGATCCACAAAACTTCGATTATGGTTATTTTTCAAGCATTAATGGTTCAATATGGGCGAGCGTATACGTTATCTAGAAAATGTTCAAATTCAAAGTCATTTTGATTTGTATAACGGTTTTGGTGTGTTTAACTTTTTTTGATATCAGTTTAGGGAGTGAGAAATTTAGATATTAAAAATCCTGGAAAAAGGGTATTATTTTTTTTATAAAGAACCATCGCTTGAACTTGTTTGATTGAGAAGTTCTAAATTAAAGTTGGTTGTACCAGCAGCAGTTATTTTCGTCAAACCTGGCTCACAGGGTGCACAGAACCAAGCTCTATAGCTGACGGTACGTTAAAGCAGAATTTATGCTAGTTTTTAGTGGTTATAATTGTAGAGATCGATAGTATGAAATGATAAAATAGAAATTTGATACCTCTGTATCGCAATAACAATGTTCTCGTTTAATTCATGTTATTATTTATCATTGTTATTTTATCAGTGTACGATCTTCTGTGACAAGGCTAAGAGAAAATTGAGAGAGATTTCTCTGACTTTGGGATGAATTGATGAACTCGGTTGTTAAAAAAACGAGAGAGAGAGCAACGATTAAGATTTCAAGACCGAAAGAGATAGGGAAATTTAAAATCAGTCTATTAACGAAGGCAGGATTGCATGATCCTTGATTTTAACACATAGTCATCACGACGGTACCCATCTTGTAAGGTTTCTAGAAAAAAAAGTCTGATCTTTTGTTAGTCTGATACGAATTTCACAATCTTTTTTGAATAACTCAAGTGTCTCGTTTTTGCTTTATGAACTTTATTTTCTTCATAAAACAAAAAAAAAATGAGACCTGTTTCTAAATATAGTGATTAACTTAAAAAAAAACGAAAAACAAACCTCAACTTATTTTTATTTTAATCGTCTTTATAAATTCGTAAAAATACTGAATATTTCTAAAAAATTCAATTTTGAAACCGTGTCATTTCTTTCTATTTTCAATAGTGCAGTGAGCGCTCAGCTGTGCGGTCGTTTTTTCTGAAGTAGCAGATTTCGAAAGTCGTTCATGGATAATTTCTAAATGCAAGTTTAAACCGTCGCGAAACCAAGTATCGGTTGGCCATATTGTGGCTTCGTGATGCGGAGGCGCGAAAATACTTTTCGTGTCGACTTCTCGCTTTTACCAAAACCACGTTCTTACGAAAACGTCCATAAGTTTCTCGTGCATAAACTCGGTATAACGCGAGAAAATGTGGTGATGATTCAGCCAAACCGCCGAAGCAGATCAGTTTTTGTTGAGGTCGTTGACTTTAAACTCGTCAAACAGATCGTCGAGGAACCAGGCCCCGTCAACGATATACAATCCGTTTGGAGCACATCTCTCAGATTTAAGCTTTTTTTCCTCAGATTTAAGCTTTTTTATTCAGATTTGAGCTTTCATCAACTATGCTCTCAAGGGAAAAAAGCTTAAGTCTGAGGAAAAAAAGCTTAAAAACGAGATTCACCAGCACTTATTTAAAAGATGTTGGTCACACGATACATAGACAAATCCTGTATCATTGCCGGGGCCTGAGTAGAGGCAGGTCCTGGCAACGTCGCAGGATTTGTCT
The DNA here is from genome assembly GCF_029784155.1 of Uranotaenia lowii. Taxonomy (NCBI): domain Eukaryota; kingdom Metazoa; phylum Arthropoda; class Insecta; order Diptera; family Culicidae; genus Uranotaenia; species Uranotaenia lowii. The sequence goes on along the minus strand of NC_073691.1, from coordinate 157,751,885 downwards.
ATGTATCGTGTGACCAACATCTATTTGCAAAGTGTTAATCTTTTTTTCCGAAACTGTTGGTGCTATCAATGGATCCCCACTGAATGCCGATTGGTTAAAAACGGAACTTACTCTCAAGCAGGACCCGGCAACATTACACGATTTGTCTATGTATCGTGTGACCAACATCTTTTAAACAAGTGGTCGTGAATCTCGGTTTTAAGCTTTTTTCCTCAGATTTAAGCTTTTTTTTGCCTTGAGAGCATAGAAGACGAAAGCTCAAATCTGAAGAAAAAAGCTTAAATCTGTCAAAAAAGGGGAAATCTGAAAGATGTGCTCCATACGGTTTGAATAGCGTTGCCGCAGTCTGCTCTCAAGGTGCTTGGAGTTATTTTTGCGAATTAAATCCGTGTTATGATTCGCCTTATTTAACTGGAACGCGATTGTGAGCAAATTCTCCCAACTCATTTGGTTACACACAACCAGAACCAGAAAACTTACAATGCATCAGAAAGTTTTACTGCTAAACGTTTTTGTCTCCTCTCAGATCTGGTACATTACTTCGTTGTTCCCACCGTATCGCTACATACTGCTTAACTATAAGTTCGATCGGATCTTTCCTCTGGAGGAATTCCCGGATGTCCCGGATGAAGTTAGAACTGATCCTCGCCGTTGCTCCGTCTGGCTTGTGTTGATCGGAGTGCTTTGCTGCATCAGAGTTGATCAGAATGATGTATCTTCTCCAGTGGTCGTCGCCGTCAGCAACTGTTGGCAGCTTCTTCAAGTGGCTTGAGTTTCGGCAGTATCTGATTTCCTCAGGCATTTCTACAGTAACGGCGTTACCGTGCTTGTTCGCAGGATGCAGATATTTCTTTAGGACCTGGTCTCCTTCTCGTAGATCTGCCTATCTTACATTCCTTGCTGCATCAGCATACACCTTGGATCGATATTTATACGGATAATGGTTGTTGCTGATCCCCTCGTCCGCTGCGTTATTGGCTTGGGTGATCTGTGGAATCCAGTCCCGAAATTTTCGACCGCACATTAGCTCCGCTGGGGATTTTCCTGTCGCTGGATGTGGAGTGAGGGAATACACATAGTTCTGCTCTTCCAAATCCTTCCTCCAGTTGGACCGGTTCAACTCAGCAATTTTCAAGATTATTAAGATACTTCGATATTGGCGTTCGGCTTCGCCATTTGCTTGTGGTCAGTAAGGTGTGGTATGGCGAAGCTGGATTCCAAGCAGAGGATGGAGTTTACCAATAATGTCCTTCGAAGTAGTTTGACGCAGAATCTACACTACTCTGAATCGGCTGTACAGATCCTCGACGACTAAAAGAGATTTTCCAGACGGCAGAGGACCCAGAATATCCATACACAAAGTTTCCCATGGATTTTCAGGCAATTCTCGCATTGCCATCGGTTCCGGTGGTGAAGTTCCTCCCACAATCTGGCAATCTGAACAACTTCGTACAGCTTTTTTCACGTCCTTGTCCATAGACGGCCACCACACTTTAGATCTTAAACGCTGCTTTGATCGCTCTATACCGGGATGTCCAATGTGCGCCAGTGTCAGAACTCTCTTTTGTAGACTCTGAGGTATAATCATTCTGTCACCACGCATTACCGTTTCGTTGCAGCTGTAGATTTCGTTTTTAAATGGTGCGAACTTTTTCAACTCTTCGGTCCAACGGTTTGTCAACATAGCCTCCTTTAGTGCAGCCAGCAAAGAGTCCGTCAATGAGTGACGGATTACATCTTCCACCGACAGTGCCACGGGACTTGCCTGTTCCGTAACGGTAAGAATTGCTTCCTCACCGAATCGATCGTAGGTTGTGCAGTTCTTGAACTGCGGAAGCCGTGAGAGTGAGTCCTCGATATTGATTTTCCTCGCTATGTGGACGACTTTGAAGCGAAACGATTGAAGGCGCATCGCCCACCTTTCAATTCTCCAAAATGACTTTCAGAGGCTCCTGATCAGTCAGAAGCAAAAACTCTAAGCCACGTAGATACATGTGCAGTCGCTCTGTAGCCCAAACTTGCGTATGGGCTTCTTTTTTATTTTGTGCATTTTTTCTTTAGGTGTCGGACAGGCCCTTGCTGATATAGCAAATCACTCGTTTTGCGCCACCTTTTTCTTGAAGCAGCACACCACCAAGACCCGTAGGACTCGCATCTACGATGCGAATGGTCTTATCTTTCGGAGAGAAGATCCCGAAATGTCTAGGATTATCCAAAACCTTCTTTATTCAATGGAAAGCTGCTTGATGCTGATGGTTCCATGAAAATACGGTGTCCTTTCGAAGCAGTTCTCGGAGTGGAGTTGAAATGTAGAAAGATGTGGAATGAATCTCCCTAGATACGTGATCATCCCGAAAAAACTGCGCACTTTTTCTGCTGTTTGTGGCTCGCGAAACTTTCTGATGGCGTGCACCTTATCTAATGTCGGTCGGATTCCGCTGGCAGAGAGCACATGCCCCATAAAAGTCACTTCAGATCGTCCAATCTCGCACTTCTTTTGGTTGATTGTGATTCCGTTCCGGTCTAAGCGATCCATCACCTCCACCAAGGCAGCATCGTGTTGTTCTTTCGTAGAGCCGTACACAAGAATATCGTCGATAAATGCCTTGACTCCGATTACTCCCTTCAGCTCACGTTCCATAATGCTTTAGAATACTTCGAAGGCACAATTCATTCTAAATGCAAGTCTCTTATACCGATAGTAGCCATTGTGCGTCATAAACGTTGTGATATGTCCCGAATCTTCCGCCAAGACCACTTGATGAAAAGCTTTCACCAAATCAATTATCGAGAAAAACTTGCTGTTATGGAGGTGTGGCAAAATATCTTCGAATGTTGGCACACAATCGAACTGCTGACGGTTCACCTGCCTTAGAACCCACGACCAGCCAAGATATCCACTTTGAGTCTGCCGGTGCAATCTCAATGATATCTTGCTCCAACAGGAGATCAATTTCCTTCTGTACTTTGTCCTGGAGCGGAATCGGGATATGACACCTGGTGTGCTGGACCGGCTTCACGTTTTGGTCAATCTGCAGTTGAACTTCCATACCGATGATCCGGCCGATCCTGTTTCCTTTCGCCGTGACGTTCCGTTCGTCTATGTTGATGGAAAGAATTTGGAGATCTGTAGCGGTCTTGCGACTCAGAAGACTTGCACTCTTTTCCTCAACAACAAAAACTTCAGCTACGACTTCGTTGTGTTTCGTTTCGATGCGGGTTTCGAATTCGCTCAAAACATGTAAACGATTATTTCCGTAGGCTTTTAACGTCTTCCGGCTTTCTTTGTTTTGAGAGATCACTTTCACTTTTTGTTTCTTGAGGTAGTTCCAAGTTTCACTGTCGATTACGTTCACTGCCGCACCCGAATCAACAATCCACTTCATTTTTACACCACCTACACAGCACACTACATTTTCTCCCCCAATTTCGTCGGATCCGGCAGCAAACACAAACTTCTCGTCATCTTGTTTATCGTCAACGTTAGTGACAGAGTCATCTGAATCATAACACTCATCTTCCTCACCACCAACAGCCTCATCATTCTGAACACTTCGCACTCTTCGATTCTTTTCTCTACTGCTTCGAGTCTTTCGAGACAGTTTCTGTTATGTCCTATCAGACCACACTTTTTGCACTTCTCTTCAAGAGCAGGTCAGTCTTTGGAGTTGGCAAAATGTCCCAACCGCCCACAGCGGAAACACTCATTTTTCGTACTCGTCACTTTGTTGATATCCGATCGCTGCAGCTTTTGACGCACCTTGTCAATCGTTTCCAACGAACGTCCTTCCCTGTACTATTTCCGCTAATGTCATGTTCGGTTTGGTCAGGATTTTCGCCCGAAGCTCGTCCGAGGAACCTTTTTCAAAAATTTGTTCCTTAATATTTTCCACCGACCATTTACCATACTCGCCTTGATGGCCTTGCTCCTTCAGGCGTAGAACAAATTTCGAAATCTTTTCATCCGGTCCCTGCGGCAGATTACGAAAAATATTTCGCTCTTGCGGTAGACATTTCATCGGCAGAAAATGTTCGTCGAGCACTTTCATCGCCTCCCTGTAGACGTCGGATCCTTCAGGCACCTCCCGGTCTTCATCACCAGTCAAGCTGTCGAAAATGTCTTGCACGCCCTTTCCTGCATAGTGCAAGAGATATGACTTCCTCCGTGATGCTCGTTCGATATTGTTCACGTCCAAGAAGATCTCAAACGAGCGCTCCCACTTCTTCCACCGTGTACTGACGTTGGTGGTATCATCCGGATCAAAAGGCGGAATGCCTGATCAAAGCGGGTTCATTGTTGTGGTTATGTTGCTCTGACCTGAGCTAAGACGTTTCGGATTTAACCTTTATTTTGACTTTCGAATCCAATCACTTACGGTTAATCGCAGCATCCAATCCTCGATCGCCAAATTTTACGTTCCGGATTATCGGATTAGAAATAACGAGTATTCGAATTTAATCAGCTTTACTCTTTTTATTTCGTCCAAATGTAACCACGTTTTTTCTCTACTCCACTTTTCTTTTCTCCTCTTCTTCCTTCTACACTCTCAACTCCTTTTAATCATTTCTACCTACTATCTACTCACTACAGGGAAGATATCAGATTATATTGTACACCGTGTAGTTTTGCTAAAATAGCAAACGTTGCCAAAGACATTTATTTTATATTATTTATCTTCAGTGGTGCCAGTTTATATTATTATATTTTATTTTTTTATTAAATTTGATTTATTTTTTGCATATCCTTCATGTCATCCCTACACTATGGTTCCCTTTTACAAACAAACAGTGCAATCAACAACATTCCTAGTGATTTGTGATGCTTGAAATTCATCGCGCAAACTGAAATAAAGCTCCCAGGAAACCTTGGCTAGCGACCGTCCTCGGCATCCATCCACAATATGAGGGCAAACTCTTTAAAGGGTGGTATTCATCATTGCTAATCAGTTGGGACGTTAGAACATTTCGACGCAGCATTAATTGTGATGAACACTTCCCTTAAAAAAGTTATTCATGAAAATCTGGTTTTTCAAGTTTCTCCAGAACAAAATGTCTCAAAATCCCATACAAACTTAAGGCTCGTTGAGCGACCCCTTCCTATATGTCGCAAATTTGGCAGGAGATCTTGAACTAGGCCTAGGATCAATTTTAGCCTGCAGCACACAACTGGGATGTGGGATCATTGGGGGCACTCTAGTGTGTACACACTGTGTAAGCAACAGCCCATGTGGAATCCTGAGCTAAGAGTTTTTTTTTTTTTGAGATTAAAGGAAAGCCCGCGGGAGAGTAATTCCTTCTGAATTCCTGCTCCCGTAGGCACAAAATCTCCTCTCCATTTATTATTCTTATTTTTTTCAATTCAAATATTACAATTTTAAAGTTTACAATTTTTATCATTTCCACTGATATGTATTGAAATTACTATATTTTTTGGATTGTTACTAGTGGCTGGTGGGTGGTGGTGGCGGGGGTGGTGTCTGTTGGGTGGCGGGCGGTGATGCGGAGGCGGCTTGGCGGTGGTGGTGGCGGAAATGATAAGAAAAAAAAATGTCGTTTGGACTTTAGTATGGCGTATAGTTTGTTTTTGGTGGTGTTGCAACTTCGGTTGAGGAGCACGGTTGGGCATCCCCAGTGAGAATATTCTCTTTTGAGGGGATGCTTGGCATACTTCCTAACTACTGGACTGGTGTTTCATTCATAGCAAAGCCATTCGATTACGAACATAGGCTTTTATAAGTTTTTTAAATTTTGTTAAGTTTGGATCTGATTTTAAATTTGCTGGCAGGGCATTGTAACGAGCAATCCCGAAGTTGGTAAAACTTCGTTTAGCTTTTTCTGTTTTTACTCGTCGAATCTGAAGATTTCCTTGACCTCTTGTTGGGTATCTGTGAGAATTTACCGGGAACTCCAAGTTTTTGTGTGCCCGAGGATTATCTAAAAAGTTTTTCATTTGGACTAATGTCTGAACTTCTCTCAGACCTTGAACGGGGAAAATTTATGCTGAAGCATTGTGATACAACTGATCAGTTGAGTACCGTCGCTGTTTCCCGTATGATATCTTCAAGCATCTATTTTGAAGTATCTGTATTTCATTCATTTTCGTTTTAGATGCACTTCCCCATATGGAAACTATGTATTGCAGCTTTGACTGTACGAAGGCATGGTACATGGTTATCATTTGTTTTGTAGGCAGCAGATTTCTGATCCTCCAAAATAATCCACAAGCAGCACTTATTTCTTTCTTTAGTTTATCTATAGGGGAGAATGAGGATACTTGATCCCTGGGGATACTTGATTCCTTAGCTATATCTCGAAACTGGAATGTCTTACAAAGATCAAATGTTCTAGAAAAATGTGCCAAAATGAGCAAAATAACAATGCTTGTAGTTTAAAAAATTTTAACAAAATTATTGTTAGAGTAATTGAACTTTGTTTGAAAAATTTCACAAAATGTAACTTGAAGATCTTTTTTCATCACTTTAAAATGTTCCTTACATGGGAAAATTATGAAAAAATATTTGTTCCAATGTATCAATCGTTCGAGCGTAAAATGAACTTCATAATGCCATATTTTCAAAGCAATGGAAAACCCTCAACTTTTTTCAGAAAAAGTTTTCTAAAATGTTGATTATGGGTACAATTGATCCCCTAAAGTTGGTTACAACTGATCCCCCTTCCAAACGGCATATTCTTCTTCTGAATTGATCGTTATGAATGCTGATTACGAAATTACTAATATTTATCCAAAAACTAATATTTATCGAACAATTGCCTGAAGAAAAGAGCAAAAATAATTAATTTTCTCTTAATTATAAAAAATAGCGCCTTTAAGTATGCAATGTTATTAGCGTTGAGACAAAGTTATAGAATTTTCTTCTTATGTCTGCTATAAATTGTGAAATGAGAACAAACATGACAAAAATAGTCAATTAACATTCTATCTTGGGGTTTTGTTTGATTTTTATGCAAGGGTTAGGGCTTCCTGAATAAAAGATCAAGTCTCCTTCAATAGGGGATCAAGTCTCCCCTAACTTCTGAAAAATCGCAATTTTTTTACTCCCACGAAAATGCTTCTAGTTCATCAACGGGTTCAAGTATTGTTCTAATTTTTGGAGCATAGAAACTTGAAGTTACAAGCTGTCAGAAAATGTCAAAGACGAAGAGTTGCTAAATTTTTCCAAAAAGCTATGGTGAAAATAAGAAAAGGGGATCAAGTATCCCCACTCTCCCCTATGTGTTATCCATTTCAACTCGTCATCAATAGTTAAACCCAAATATTTATAATGATTGGCTTGTTCAATCACCGTTGAGTTGACAACAAGATCGGGAATCATCTGTGTTGTGTTGGAACGTGGTCCTTTAAACAGGGTATATTTTGTCTTAGATAGGTTTAACGAAAGTAGATTTTCTGCAAAATACTTCCCCAATGTTTTTAGATCAGTTTTCATACTGTTGATTATATTTTCTGGATTTTCACCAACATACAACAAGGAGGTATAATCCGCAAAAAGGCGAGATTTCCCACAAAGTCCGAGATTGGGCAGGTCATTGATGTAAATCAGAAATAACAGTGGTCCCAAGTTGCTACCTTGTGGAACACCGACGGAGAGCGGACAGAGTTGGCTGGTGACCCCATTGGCGATTACATATTGGGTGCGATCAGCAAGGTAGCTCTCAAATAACTTGTTTGATGTTCCTCTGATGCCATATATATCCAGCTTACTCAATAGGATTGTATGATCAATTGTATCGAAAGCTTTTTTGAGATCCAGATACAGTATTCCTACAGATTTTCTCCCATCAATTGCATTTGTTATTTCATCAACCAATTCACAGGCGGCGGTGATTGTGCTTCGTTGAACACATCTTTTATGACACTTGCAAAGAGTCTGTGATGTCTTTTCAAAAAGATGGCAGTCATTCCATCTGGTCCAGGACTTTCATTTGACTCCAGGTCCTTGATTTTTAAAATATCCTCATTTTCGTCCGAAGGTCGCAAGAAGAATGAGAGTTATTCGGGGTTAAGGTTTGGAATCGGTTTATATCCCGCTGGCTGTTTATTAAAGAGGCTACCTGGGGCCCTATCGTGCTGAAGTATTGATTAAAAATATTAGGTACATTTTTGCCGTTTTGAATCAGATAAAGCTGTTCTCTCGTATGCTCCTTGCTACCGGTGATTAAGTTGAGATTTTTCCAAATGTGTCGTTGATTTGATGTGTTGAAAAAGGATTGATAGTACACGTTTTTAGCGCGTGCTTTTTCACGCACCACTTGCGCTGAGACTTGTTTCAGGTGGGATTTTAGTTCGTTGTCTGTAGGCCTTCGTTTGCTTCTTGCTAAAAGATTGTGCTTGACTTTTATAAGTTTCCACAAATCAAAAGACATCCAGGGGCAAGTTGATTTGACTTAAGGGGGGGGGGGGTCGGGGGGGGGGGGTAGGGTCTAACACTTTCAAAAAATCGATTTTTTATTTTTTTATTTTCTTATTGAAAAACATTTCAAGAATGTTGTGTCAAATTTTCAAGTCGATTGAAGCAAAACTGAAGAAATTATAGGCCTTTATCTCCTCCTATCTAATACTGCAAGACAGCAAGAGCAGAAACTTCAAACGTGTTTTTCTCGAAGGCACATTTTTAAAGTCCGTGGACATCGTCATTTGAAAACTACTTATCCGATTCTTTTTAAATTTGGAGCATATTTTCTACATATAAAATACCAGACCCCAACGTTTTTCTTTTTTTGTTTTTGTACTTTGGGAAGATTTTACAGATAAAAAATGGCGGATTTTTTCTTGAAAAATCGTAGTTTTTACTTCAAACAGCCACAAAAATTTCATAAAATTTTTTTTAAGTTAAATGAAAACGTTGGGGTCCAGAAAAACATCTATTAAAAATATTTTGCTCTGATTTTTTGACTTCAGATGATTCTGTGCTGAGATACAGTGTCCCCCGCAAATCCTGTTTTCTAAAAGGCATCCTCGAAAGTGCTCCGTCACCGGCTCATTTTTCAATATTTTTCTTCGAAAAAATTACTAAATGTTCTTTTAACAATGCTTTGTATAATGCAAAAAATTTGAATACATTTGTTTGAACGATAGCTCTAGAACAAAATCGTGAAAATGGTGTTTTTTTTTACCCGTTAGACCCTACCACCCCCTTAAGCAATAACCTTTACGGTTTTTGAGTATTTAAGCTTCTGATGTTTATACAATTCGACAAGCTTTTCCAGTTTTTCACTCGCAGAAATAGCCGTAACATGGATTGATTCGCTTTCAAAAACAGAATTTAACTGATCGTAATCAATAATGACCTTTTCTAGAATCCTAGAAGCTGTTGATTTTTCACGTAATAGAACCGATATAATCATGGAATGGTCACTTATTTCTGATTCCCTTGTTGCATTTTTAACTATATTTTGCAAAGAACAAGGGCAAACCACGTGATCTAGGATGTTATTGCTGCTTGGTCGTGTGGGGTATGTGTTGGTAACTGCCATATTAAAAGACTTTAAAATACCCAAGTAACAATTTAAGCTTTATTATGGTCAGCAAAATGTCGTTTGGACCATAGCATTAATCTTCATAAAAAGCTAAAGTACATTCTATAACATCACCTGGACTCTAATAAAGCCAAAATTAGGCTATTTGGCCCTATCCTAGGAACGTCATCATGACCAATCATTGTTAGTCATCAATATTGGTCACCAAAGCTTTTAAAAAGCTATTATAAAACATGTTAGAAATTTTTGTTTTTTTTCGGTTCTGTCAGTTCTCGGAGTTTTTTTTTTGTTTTTTCCAGCAACCGTAATGGTTGATGAATGATGATTGCATTATTCAGATATAAATCTGGTAAAATTAATAGCTAAAAAACCAATGTTTTACCCATATAATGAGCGTCTTTTCTACTGCCAGTCAAGATTTTAGGTAAAATGTATATGAAATAGTATCTTAAAATAAATGCGCCTCGTCAAATCTGATGGTCAATCATGATGGGATTGATGGAAAAAAGGCCTGAAAAAATATTTTCCAATGCTGGCATTGTGAATCCATCAACATGGCGTCATTTTGTACCCTTCGATTTTGCAACCAACATGGCGTGAGTCAATTCATAGTTTTATTATGGTTTAATGATGACCCCAAAAAAAGCTACGATTTGACGTTTCTCTCGCAAGCAAACCAATTACACGCTAAGGTTGAGTTGCTCATTTCTGAGTTGTTAATCATTAGTACAGTAAATGAGGACAGACTTTTTGAATAAAAAGGGATTGGTTTTCAATGACCCGTGGAATAAATCATGAGTTGAAGTCAAATTTCGTTGTCTGACGCCATCTTGAAATCCAAGATGGCGGCTTCCGCTGAACTTTAAAATGGTGTAAATGACTTGAAATCGCATGAAACCCCAACAAAATGGGTATCGGGTGAAAGTGCTAAACGAGTGGAAGTCGAATTTCGCTATCCGACGCCATCTTGAAATCCAAGATGGCGGCATCCGCTCAACTTTTAATGCTTAATGCTGACAAAAAGTCGCATTAAACCACCACTATACGAGTATTGAATGAAAAGGCTAAGCTAGAAGATGTCGATTTTTTTCTTTCCGACGCCATCTTGGAATCCAAGATGGCAGCTTCCACTGAATTTAAAATGCTGTTAATCAATGAAAATCGCTTGAACACAACTTTTTTTCACGTAATACTACATTAAAACTACTATTTTAAAACAATTTAGATCATTTTAAATCACTTTTATTATTTTTTCATTATGTTTCTAATGCATTTAGAACTTTTCTTGTTTTGTTTATAGTTTTTGATTTTTTTTTTGCCATTTATGTAATTCTTTTATTCCTATCATGCTATTATGTCTAAATTTTATTGGTCTTATTCTAGCGAAAACTATAAGGTTATGTTGTTTCTGTTAACCGTCTGATTTTGGCACATGTGCCAAATTCGATGTTTCCAAAATCGAATGTTGCCAAAAACGAACGGGGTCTGTATTGTGGTAGTTTTTGTGGGATTTTCAGTCACTTACAGATTTTTAGAGAAACGCGAAAAGAGATATTTGACTTCTATCATTTAGCCTTAGCACCCAATACAATATATTTGGGAGTTTCATGCTATTTCCATTCATTTACAGTATTTTTAAGTTCAGTTGAAGCCACCATCCTGGATTTCAAGATTGCGTCAGAATGCAAAAATAAACTTTTTATAGCTTATCCCAATTGACAAATATCCATATTTTGGAGGTTTCATGCGATATTCAATGATTTAGAGCATTTTTTAAGTTTATAGAAAGCTGCCATCTTGGATTTCAAGATGGCGTAAGATAGCAATATTCGACTTCTACTCGTAAACCCCTTCACCCACTACCAATTTGGGTTTCATGTTTCATGTCATTTTAAGTCATTCACTACATTTTAAAGTTTAGCGGAAGCCGCCATCTTGGATTTCAAGATGGCGTAAGATAGCGTAATTCAACTTCTACCGGTTGATTTCTTTTAACTTATACCCCTATAATATGGGTTTTATGCGATTTTCAGTCATTTACAGTATTTTTAAGTTGAGTGGTAGCCGCCATCTTGGATTTAAGATGGCGACGGGCAACGAAATTTGACTTTACTTTCACCTTATAACCATATTATTACTTTCACCTTATAACCATATTGTGAAGGTTTCACGTTATTTTCAGTAATTTTCAGCTTTGAAAATAAAAGAGGAAGCCGCCATCTTGAATTAATGATGGCGTCAAGCAACAATTTTTTTCCTACTATTTGGGCCCTTTCACTCAATACTCATATTGTAAAGATATTCATACCACTTTCGGTGATTTCAAGTTTTCAAAGATGTATTTTTTTAATTTAAACTCAAAACCAACACGCATAACTTACCAAAAATGTGTAAAAATGGGAGTTCCAATTCAAATATGTGCTATCTAATCTGAGCGTGTCCTGTTTTGCCATTTTGATCGAGAACTGTCACTAAGTTTTATGGCGGTTTAATAATCAGGCACTGAGTGCTATTATAGAACATGCAAAAGAAAGCTTGGAGCAAACTTCTAAGTTTGTGTTTTATTATAGTTTTAAAAAAGCATTCATAACTCTTTCAAAATAACTAAAACAGTATGTTTAATAAAAGTTTTATTAGCGTTTTCAAAACCATCTGCAAACATATGGTCGAAAAAAAATATAAGCATTCTGCATGACCATAATAAAACCGTCATAAAACGAGCTGCACAAAAAAATGCTGTAATTAAACCATAATAAAACTTCCTAATGCTAGTTGGCATAATCTGTGTTACTTGGGTATCGAAATAGTTCTGTGTTAAATCATTAGTAACATTATTGGCTGGGATATTGACGTCTCCTACGAGGATCTTGGCAACACGAGGCTCAGTGTTATGCAGAATTGATTCTAGTTTGGTGAAGAAAAAGCTGGAAGGGTAGCTTAGTGGTCTGTAAACAGCATGTATATCTATATGCATGCTCGTAACATTTAGACGTATTTGTACGTGATGGAATCCATTATCATGGACATTAAGAAGTTCATCGGATACTATTGAACTTTTAACATAAACTGCTAGTCCACCTCCTTGCGTTTCAGATCAACACGAAAAGAATCCTTTGTAACCATCAATCACAAATAATTTACAGTTTGATTCCTTTACCCAAGTTTCCCCTATAATTATGACATCCAAATCTCCAGCATAGAGTTCTATGGACTCTTTTAGTGAATCAAATTTATCCTCAGCGTTCATTCCCCTTATATTGTGTTGCTAATACTAAGTTTTCTAGTGGTTTTTGGTACAAAATCAGATTTATTTAAACAAGTAATGGTATGAAATGTACAGTTGTTTGATGAAAAATCCATTTTTATTTTTATTCGTAACTAACAATAATTATCTTTACTGCGCAGCTCTTTGATGGCGCTTTGGATTCGGTTCACCAGATTATTCCAAAGACATATTCAGTGAACGTTTAGAAGTCTTATTGTACAGCTCTTGCAACTGATTTTTCGTAGAAATTACAATCGGCTTGGAACTATCCATGTGCTTCAGTAGTATTTTTCGATCTCGGCCGGGCCACACGTACTTCATCTCCAACTTGGTTTGAAATTCCTTTGCTTCCTGTAGCAATTCTCTCCCGTAAGACGTAAGCTCGTCGCGAATCGTAATTTTCCTAGTTCCCATGGCGTTATCCTTGAAGATTGGCTGAAACTAGAAGCGGTCCATGAAGCTTTTTGCGGTCGAACAACTCTTCCTTATTTTCTTTCGTGTCAAATGTTAGTAATATAGGAGCAGCAAAAGTGTTTTCGTTACCGAGTCGTTTGGCGTATAAAACCGAATTATTACCATTCTGATGGCACCCCAAAACTTCAAATAATTTATTGATAGTGTTTTTCACATCTTCATTTTCAATTTTCGGAATTCCCAGAATAACAGCATTTTTATTCAGCGTTGATCGACACAGCTTATCATAATTAATTTCCATTTGATCAACCTTCTGAGCTAACGAGTCGTGTTTAATCTTCCATTCATCCACGTCCTCTCTAATATGTTCGTTGTCCTCCTTCATGAAGTTTAGCTTGGCTTTGAATTGATCGAGTTGATCCGAGATAAATTGCTGCGAGGCTTCGATTTGCTTGGTGATGTTAACTATCGTTGCCACTTGCTGCTGGGTTTCTTATTGACTTACAGACAGGCGACGAATTTCCTTAAGAACATCTGACAACCCGGCATTATCGCTACTATTACTCTGCGCTTACATAGTACAATCGATAGAGCAGAAATATGGTTTCTTTCTAGTTTTTTCAATCGCATTTCCAACAATTTTCTTACATCGAAAGTGAACCACTCTACAATATTGTACACATTCGATGAGACGGCTTGAAACATCCTCCACTTTCATGCACATATAGCAGATAGGAACATCATCATCATCCATAGTCACAAGATGCACTTATCTACACGAGACGTGAGATGGTAAGGACTGCGTTGATCGTGACAAAACAAGAGTGACCGCGCGTGAGATCGGGATTGAAAGTTCTTCAGTTTTGTTTATGTGCTGAAGTGAGTGTCCAATAGAAATTACCGCGGGTAAAAAATTTCGGAATTACCTTTTGGCTCGTTTATACGTGTACCGTGATCAATCTCGTCGTTCAGCAGACCCCAGCTAGCCGGATTATGCGTTCGGTAAGTGGATCCACAATTTATCGGACGTATTTCCTTGGTATTTTGCCACAGAAAAAAATGCCTTAAAGAACAAAACATGCACCTAGTCCAGTGGTGCCAAAAGATAAGAGTTATGAATATAATATTCGTAGTGAACATCATGAGTGGTTTGTAGTCAAAAAAGGTGAATATGTGTCACAAAAATCCTATGCATAATTTTGAAAATGTCTTTCAATAAATACGTCGAAGTCCACAATCATTGATCTCAATTGCCGATTTTGAATCAACATTGTAAAAAGCTTTAAAAGAACAATGACCAAAGAATGAAGTTATGAAAACTTTAATTGAAACTGAAAAAAAATCTCAATGGAAGTAAGGCGGCTGTGTGGCAGTGGCCTAAAGAATACTGCCACTGGGATACTGGTCCATGTCGTACGAAGCGACTTATCCAGTACTTCCCAGATACGTTTATCTCATATTTCTGTCTATTGGAAATCAATGAGGCTGTATCTGGGCGGGGGAGAAAATAGGTCAAGGTCAATTATTGCATGCAGAGTTCAGAAGTTTTTCAAGTTCAAAACATTGGAATGAAATGTTTTGAATCTGAATCAGTTTTAAATTCTTGCTAGTATTTTTGAACTTTTGTACGTATTTTCTCTCGAGAAGGGTACGCCAATGGTGCATATGTAGTACATGCATTTGCACAAGCTTTATTCTTCCATATTTTCTTGTTTTGCCAATTTGGAATATGATTTTTCATTTAATTAATATCTTTGCTCTCCTAGTAACTCCGTTTAATAAAATCTCTTCACAAGTGTTCAAATGCGAATCGCAAACGCATCGCTTACGGTCCCATTGCTTTTGGCTATCTGTAAATATTAACCGATTTGAAATCATAGTAGAATATGATCTAAATTGCATCAGTAATATCTGTTATTTCAAGCGCAAAATTAGTGTATTTTCCTTATAATGGACAAGTGTTCAGTCCCTTCTATCTTTGGATTGGTAACAGAATTTTGTGGAGGTAAATGTCCTTTCATATAAAGATATTTAATTTTTAAAATTGCGTCATGGTTATTCAATCATTCAAGCCGTACAAAAATCGTTTCCATGGAAAAATGTTCAAAAAAATATTTTCTTCTAGGTTGCCAAAAGGCTTTAAAATTCTCTATTAAATCAAGCTTTTGATCAAAACTTGTATCGCATGTCGACAGTCATATCTGTTTTACCTAATATATGTAATTTCTATTGTATTGACACATGTTCCCTTAGTTTTTGAATGGTTAAAGTGTTAAGAAGAGTTAAAGCTCCTCTAATATTGCACTCTGATATTTCGTTATCACACGTCAATCCTGGTTCTGGAATCCAGTGCTACAACTTCGTGCAGTGTTAATATCGCTTGTTTCAAATTTGGTGTCACATAAACTCATTGTAGTCGTCTAACCAGAGCGCTAACTGGTCAGTAAAATAAAAATTTATAAAAACAAGACTTTGTTTTCTGAATCTCCTGTATGGTTAAGCTATGATTCAGAGGTACTATTGTACCTATATTTACCTTCCACTTAGTGTGTACATGTCCCTCTTTTGCCCGACTTCATTTCCTTAATGTATGTCAGAATTTAACAAAGTAAGATTAAAAAAGGTCCTTATTTCCAATATTATGATTAAAAGCTTTATTTCTTAAAAACCCTTTGTGGATAGGCTAAATGCCAACTTTGCCATTATAAAATCGTTTATTTGCCCTCATTGTAGCATCCTGGTTAAAACATTTTCTGATCATTGTAAACTCAAATCTCCTGAATTTTGTAGTTGTGAATCAATAATGTATGATTCATTTCAGCTCATATATGCCTGTTTCTCGTTTGCTAGGAAGCTTTTAGGTACTCTCACCTATCCTGTTATAAGTGTATCTAATTCTAAGAATTTAAACTAAAATAACAATCTATCATTTTTCACCCAATGTGGTTATAAGCTTCAATGCTTCAAAATCCCTACCTGGATCGGCGTTATGCCCTAAATATTTGTTTATTTTCTAATCCTTTTATGGTTTTCAGGTTTCTCAGGTATATGATGAAATCTGTGAAAAAAAGGCTAGGCACAATTTTCCCGTTTGTTTGGATAACGTGCCGCTTTAAGCCTACCCCTTTTCTGATACCTGATACCTGAAGGTTAAACTGACCAATTTCCGTTGAAAATGCTCCAATTTATCGAAAACACATCGACATCTCCCAGAATGATCCTCTTCTAGGATTGTTATTTATCGAAACAGTTTCCAGCGATAGTAGTTGCGAGAAGTGCAAAATCCACCTAACAAATTGAACCAGTGTTCACGAATGCACGACAAGAAATGTTCTTTCTGTCGAACATTTTCCGTAATCCCATGTATATTCATAACAAGGCACCTTATTTAGTTATATTGCTGCTGCTGTTCGACTTATCTCGATCAGACGCTAGGGTGCTGGGTTTTTCCTAGGAACTAAATGTGAGAACTTTGCCAAACTTTATTTACTAGACGTTTTCGAACATCTTTTAAATACAGAAATTTTACTCTGGTAAAACTAAAAACACCCACTTATCAAATCTGTGTTTGGTTTTTAAATTGCTCAAAATGCTCAAATATTTAAGCTGCCCTATGAATTTACAAACCAATAAAGCAAAATAACTACTTTTCCAACTGACTCAAGTGTATCAGCTACCCTAGTTGATTTCGAAATTAGTTTTAGTCCCCCACTAGTAGTTAAAACTAAATAGACTACTTGGCCCGTACGAAGCTTTCGAATGCCAAATCCCTGTGTTTAGCGATATTGGATTGGAAGACAAAATTGTGTAGGAAGGTCTTTCTCAATAAACGCCCGAAGATACGATGATACGAAGCACATTTGCCCAACCGCCGCCGCTGCCTGCCAATTCTCATCTTGGTTCCTTGGAACGCAAATGCGTTTCCGTTTCCGGTTTGCTTTCGATTCGTGCCACACCGATGGCTGCTGGTGAGTGTGTCGTTTTTATGATTGAGAATCAGAGTGTGATACCGTTGTTAAGAATTGAAATTTGGATTAAAACAAAAGAAATTTAAAAAGATCAGAAATCTACTTATTTTTTAAAGTCATCGACTTGACATCATCCCTATTTTTTTGTTGGAAAAAAGTCTATTGGTTGAAAATTAGATTTTTAGAGAATTCAAGGAAACCAAGAACTTTGATCGGGAAAATGTTTCAAATATAACAAACCCTCCAGCATAGGATTTGAACTTTCAATTCCTGGATTTCCAACTCCAGTTCTTATTTTCCTGTAGCGGAGTCGTTGGTCTAGAAATCTAGAAATTGTTGGTTCAAATCCTGCACAGTGCGTTGGATTTTTTATTGATACCTTTCCATCTCATATTAAGGCTCTGAAATTCTATCGAGAATCAGAATTCAAGATCAACAACCAAAATTCAGAGTTCAAATATTATGAATAAGAACCGGTGTTGAGATTCAAAGTGTATTAAATATGATATCCTTTATTTTTAAAAGTCCCATTTTTTCTATCGACAAGCCCTTTTTGTGGCAACCGAATAATACCGATTTCGATTCAAACCTTTCCCCCTGAAACTAAGCAAGTGACAAGTGCACCTTGGTAGTATCTTTTCCGACGGAATCCACCCGCACCAAACACAGCAGGATGTTATTAAATTTTCAAACCAGATTGGTTTTCAATTAAACTTCCATAGTGCATCGAATCGAATCTGGCAGCAAGACGGAAGATAAGCGCAGTTTGTTTGAATTCCCATGCGAGATTGGTGCTCTATTAGGCGCCCACGTCAGGCTTAGGAATGTGAGATTTCCCTGATCAACGTTTCGTTAGTTTGTGGCAAGATGTCACATTTCCATTAACAAAGAGTCAACTGTCTGGGAAAATCTGAAAAAGCTGAAGTAATTTGTGAAGCGTATCAGAACGACAGGATTTATCAATAAAACAAAACTAATCACGGAAAGTCTTTTCAATTTTTAATTGATTTTTCACCGAGCTGTTTTGAGAAACGAAGAACCCTTAGTTACTTTCTTACTTACTTACTTACTTACTTACTTACTTACTTACTTACTTACTTACTTACTTACTTACTTACTTACTTACTTACTTACTTACTTACTTACTTACTTACTTACTTACTTACTTACTTACTTACTTACTTACTTACTTACTTACTTACTTACTTACTTACTTACTTACTTACTTACTTACTTACTTACTTACTTACTTACTCACTTACTAACTTACTTACTTACTTACTTACTTACTTACTTACTTACTTACATACTTACTTACCTACTTACTTATTTCCTTTATACCTGAGACTTGCGACCTGAAACCTGAGACTTCTCACTTCTCACTCCTCACTTCACAATTCTCACTGCTCACTCCTCACTTCTCACAGAGACCTGAGACTTAGGACGTGGGATCTGAGACCTATGACTTCTCATTTCTCACTCATCACTTCTCACAGAGACCTGAGACCTTAGACCTGAAACATGAGATCTGAGACTTGAGACCTCAGACTTAACATTTGAGACATGAGACGAGAGACGAGAGACATGCGACCTGAGACCTGAGACCTGAGATCTGACACCTAAGACTTGAAACCTGAGACCTGAGACCTGATACCTTTAAACTGAAACTTGGGACCTGAGATCTGTGACCTGAGACATGAAACGTGAGACGTGAGACATTCCACTTCACAGTTCTTACTTCTCACTTTCCACTTTTCACTTCTCACTTTTCACTTCTCACTTTTCACATCTCACTTTTCAGTTCCCACTCTTCATTTCTCATAGAGATCTGATACCTGAGATCAGAAACATGAAACCTCAGACCTGAGATATGAGACAAAAGATCAAAGACATGAGACCTGAGACCTGAGACATGAGACGTAAGATATGAGACTTTTCACTACTCACTTCATACTTCTCACTTTTCACTTCTAACTACTCATTTCATTCATTTTCATATAATGAGAAGTGAGAATTGAGTAGTGAGAATTGAGTAGTGAGAAGTGAGGAAGTGAGAAGTGAGACTTTTCACTTCTCACTTCATATTTCTTACTTTCCTCTTCTAACTACTCACATCTCACTTCCTCACTTCTCACCACTCAATTCTCACTTCTCACCACTCAATTCTCACTTCTCACTACAGACCCCGTTCGTTTTTAGCAACATTCGATTTTGTCAACATTCGATTTTGGCATCATCCGATTCTGGCACATGTGCCATAACGGTTTTTAGAAACAACATAACCTTTCAGTATTCGTTATAACAGGACCAGTTTAATTTCGACAAAAACCATAAATACGTTACCAAAGTTTTTTTTTAATTTTTAAGTATTCAAAAATGACAAAAAGATGAAAATTTCAAAAAGTTAAAACACGAATTCAAACAAAAGACTGAAAACGACAAAAAACAAATGAAAAATGAAGAAGAATGACAAAAACAGCAAATATGACGAATGAAAACAAACATTTTCAACAAAAATAGAAAAGTTCAAAATGCATTAAAACATGATGAATAAAATTAGAAATGACTACAAATGGTCGAAAATTGACTAAAAATAACGTTTTTGAAAATTATAATAGTAATTTTGTAAAAATAACTGAAAAAAGTTGAAAAAGTTGAGATTTTTGCAACACAAAATGCACGGGCGTGTTGCCAAAATCGAACGGGGTCTGTGAATGAAAACGAATGTTTGTCTGTTTCTCACAGACTCGAAAACTACGGAATCGATCAATGTGAAATTTGGTAAACTTATGAGAAGAAGATATAGTGTATTTTATTCCTCTGCCATTAATGATATGGAAGAGGAAGGGAAAGGGGGCGTCTATAACGCAAATAAAAAGTAACAGATCATGGACAGTTTTCATACTGTTTCAATCAAATTTGGCATTCGTGAAAGAGCTATAACAGGCACCCCCAAACAAAATAATAAACAAATGACGACAAAACTCGATAAATTTCCAAGAGTGTCCCATTGAAAACATCGATGAACGTTAAGGTTATGTGTGGTTAGATAATTGATTGAATTATCAAAACAGTTTTGATTAGAAAATCTAACTTTCTATATTGGAAGACCTTCTCTACTAATGTGTTGTGGTAGATGCATGCCCGTGAGGAACAAAAAATTGATATGTGATGATAATGCTTCTAAATAAATTCTATCCGCTCATTTTCATCATCTTTCATTCCATCTAACCTTCTATCCATCTGTAAAAATTTCATAATCTTTAGATGTCCCTACTAAAAAGGATATCACTTTTCACCGATAAGGCCGTTAAATTAAAGTAACAGACCTTCACAATTTTATTAAATCAACTTCCATGGTAGATAAATGTGGAACATGATCACCGAGAGCAATTTATATTTTATTTTTCATAAAGTTTTGTACACCCCCTAGATTTGATTTTATGTAAAATGCATTCTATTGAAAGTCTGTTTCTGGAGAATGCTGGAGAATGAAATTGAAATAAAGAGATGAACTGAGTTTTTAAATTGTAGAGCCCTTCAATTCAAACGACTTTAATTAAAACAATAAAAAAACGAACTTTAAGGATTCAAAAATTGATGATCACTAAAAAAAAAATACAGTTTACAAGGAAATGCCAAAATCGCTTCTTTCGTGGAAGTTCATAAAAAGACATAAATTTTCTATGAAAACTATTAGAACTGAGCCAAAATTATTTGACATTAAAACTTAATAATTCGAACTGAAACACCCAATCCCTTACGCCAAATTTGACAGCAGAAATCGATTATCCGTTCCTTAAACCTCCCCTGTGCCAATTTTCATCTCAATCCGGTGTATAATAACGGCAATATCGCTAACAGTGAACAGGTAATATGGACGATCCCTTTCGCCGACCTCTGCCTCAAAATTGGATGATTGGAATCAATTGATTGTCCAGAATAACTACCGTGTGCCAATTTTCATCTTAATACGGTGTATAATAACGTCAATATCGCTAAAACAGTGAACAGGTAATATGGACGACTCCTTTTGCGGACCCCTCACACAAAAACTTATACCTGAAATCAAATGCCCATCCTTCAAAAGACTCATGTGCCAATTTTCATCTTAATCCGATGTATAATAATGTCATTATCGCTAAAACAATATTTGTGTTGTATGGAAGAACCCCTTCAAAGGGGTCATCCGAAAATTTAAAAAACATTTTCCATCAATCCTGGTCCTAATGAGCACCCATGCCAAATTTCAGCTCTCTAGGTCTTGAGGCGGCTGAGCCTATTGAAGACAAACACACAAACGAACAAACAAACTAACAAACAAGCGGAAATTGCTTTTTTATATGTATCTCGCGTGAGCTTTCATTACGTCATATGAATCATCGTAAGAATTCACAGAAAACTGCTGCAAAAGTTATCAACACAACTTTAAAATTTGTGTTCCACATACAGAATATGTTGTCCAGGCTTAAAATATTCTAGATGGAAAGAAACTGCGACTAGTTTATGTCAGTTTTTGTATTTTTTCGTAATAAAACTGTTTGTTTGTTTGTTTGATTGTTTCATTCGACGTAATGAAAGCTCATGCGAGATACTTATTCCCTAAGAAGAGGATCAAGATCAAACATTCGGTGTATGTGTATTTTTTAAGAATTTTTCACACCTTAATGTATGCAGCACTTTTAGGCTTTTGCTTTCAAAACATTTTTGATTGAAAAAAAATGTAAAATTCCATTCGAACATAACCAAAAATTACTGCACTTAGTGCTTTATGCGTTATGTCATCACAAATGTATCAAAACTCTAAATTTTTAAACGTTTATATTTGATTTTTCATTAAAAACAAAGTTTGTTGCAACTAACCCCTTTTTTAGTTGGGTGTGAAATTAAAAATAACTTTTGAAACCAATATTTTTTTTGAATACTTCAATTTGATGTCCCATCAACCTTAAAACTTTGGATGTACAATCGGTATGATTATATGTGAACCATCTCTTTTAAAAGAGGACTCATGTTCCAAATCATTCATTGGTAAAAATATTATGAGTGTCACAAATTAAATTTTTTCACAAATACATCCACGCTTTTTTTTTTTAAAGAAAGTTTCAAAAAACTAATCTAGAGCGCCTCCCTCTTACTAAGTTAGGAAAAATACTCCTGGCACATTAAAACTTTATAAGTTCAATGCCTTAATAAAACCATTTGTAAATAAAAAAAAAAAACAAATTAATCTAGAGCGGTTCCGTATATTTTTATTTTTATTTTTTTTTAAATAGAGCGGTTCCTATAAGGTTTGAAAAACGATTCAAAATCTGCTGAGGTAATTCGATAAAATAAGTTTCAAGTTGTTTTTCTTTTTATTTCTCCTGAACTGTAAATTCTTAACTCGAGCCGGATACGTGCGAGAAAAAAAATTGGCATATTCATAGTAGATCAATAATTAATTTTAGCTTCCAGCACCTAAAATTTATCAAGTTTGATTCTCACACCCTAAACACATGAACAAACTTAAGCCAAAATGCTCCACAAACCTAGCTCTTATTATGCCTGGTACATGGCCGTAGGAACGGGGGGGGTTTTGGGGGTTAAACCCCCCCCATGAGTGTCCAAAAAAGCAAGCGAGGTATTCTACTATACACTCAAAATTTTAAATCCATAATCATATTATGATAATAGAGCAAATATATTAAAGAAAAACAGTCTAGACTAAAAATTAATGCCAAAACCTCAAAAATATATCCCAAGTTCAAAATTTTGCTACAGTTTTTCAAAATTCTCTCACATGTTCATAGACTTAGGTTGTCAGAATTTTTTCAGCACGGATCCGGGCCGAACAAATCCGGGCTGTTCTATGTAAAACCAGGCGGAATCCGGGCATTTGATTTCAACATTTTCTACCATAATCTAGGCAATATCGGGCAATTTTGATCAAAACTTAGGAATTGCTCATTAAAAATCATGAATAAATTTTTTTAAAAACCATCCCTGATTTTTTTTTGAAACTTGCTCCAAAAATTTTGGACGCATGAATAAAAAATATTTTACAACTCAATTTGTTTTTAAAAGTTTGATTTAAAATGAGAATGAGAACAAACCCGGCTTTTCCAATGAAATCCGGGCAACCGGGTCAGACCAATTTATTTCCAAATTTTATATTAAATATCCAGGAATATTTATATTATTTGTCGGATAATCTGGCAACCTTATCAAAGAAATTTGTATCGAATATTAGATTTGAAATAAAACCCATTTTGGAAATTCTGATTCTATATTCCCATAACCAAAATTGTATTTCTACATATTTTCGTATTTCTGATTCTGTATCAAGTTAAAAATTCTTGATTTTCAGTTCGAATAATCATAAGAAATTAGGAATGAAAAGCTGCTTTCCTGATTCGGTTTTGCATTTCATATCAAATTTGAATCATGTTTTTTGAAAATCATTTCCATTTTCAATATATTATTTTGATAACTCTATTCCGAATATGAAAAAAATAAGAATTTTGTTTTACATTTTATATCGAAGTTCTCAAACTTTATTCTAAAACAACATTCAAACATTAAAAGCTTCTAAGTGGCAATCCAAAATTGAAAACTCAGATTCAGATTCATCATTTGAAATTCACATTTAAATTCTGATTCACAATACAGATTAAAAATAAATAATTGAAAAAAAAATTAATTAAGATTAAACCAGCAATACAGAATTTAAATAAAAGATTCATGAATGATTGGCTCATAAAATTTTGATCTGGAATTAAGATTCGGAAATCGTATTTTTTGTATATTTTAGAAATGGCATAGGAATTCAGAAACAATTTTTGAATTCAGGTTCAGTATTCAGATTGAAAACTCAGGAATGAGTGAACGAGTTTTTCAATCAACATAAAATTGTAAAGGAATTTGAGAGAACATGAACATAAAAATTTGCTTGTCAATTGCCAGATTTACTTTTTTTTAATCAGAAGAAGTTTCTACACACAATTCAGCTGAAAATCACTTATATAATGTAGAATTTGAGTTAATATTCTGTCTTTTGTTTTATGCAAAGTATCCCAAATTATATTAAAAAAAATTACCCACAGGATTTCCATTATGGAATTGATTATTTATGAAAAATATTTTCTGTTAAAAAAAACAAGTTCCTATCTGTTCTTCACCTAAAAAATCTGCAAAAAATTCTGTATTTTCTCAGTGTATTGATTAACATTATTGATTTTAAAGTTTTTTAAAGCTCAATTTCAAACTGAAATCATATATTTAGTTTAAGTTAGCATCGAGTAAATTCGATCCGAAAATTTGTTATCGCTTTCTGTTTTTTCTTTTTTGAAAAATTTTATTTATTTTCTTCAAAGGTTAAATTCTTGGAATTTGCAAAAGAGTTTGAAAGATTGGGCTCGTATGATTTGAGCATGGAATACGTTTTTTTTTTAAATGAAGGCTATTTAGCTTTAAAAGAACTTTTTTTATTTTTCGACCTACCAGACTCTTAAACATTAAATTTTAACTTTCGATGAAAACTAATTTCATATTTTGTTTCTAAAGGTTTCATAAAAAAATAAGCTCATCCTTCAGGCTAAGGACCATTTTTCAAAAGTTACGTTTTAATACAAAAACTATTAATGAAAACTTTAAAATTAATTGATAATCATATAAATAGTAACAAATATAATTTGTTTTTTTTTTTCGTACATTGTTGAGCAAAACATCATAGGTAAAAATCATTCACCAAAACCCCCCCCCATGAGTCGGTTCTTCCTACGGCCCTGGCCTGGTACAAAAAAGTACCCAAACTGTCATTCCATTAAAATAAATTTTAAATGAACCAAAACGATTGAACAGAATCCTAACCTAAACATGGTTTCGTTTTTTAAGCTTTTAATTATATCATTAACTGAAATGCGTGAAATCATTAATAACGTTCAATTTCAAATTGTCCGTCACCGAGCCATGCTTTAATAATAAGAATATTCAAATATGTTTTGATGCTGAACATCAGAGAGAGAATTTTTCATAATTCTATTCCCAAAAAAAAACGTGGCTCAGATTTATGACATGCAGGAAACTAATATCGCGCGCAGAACGCGGATATTGATGGCTCCAGGAAATTTTGATAAACTCCTCTATGGGATCATTGAGTCACGCTACGAGTTCCGCTTAGAGTAGAATTTTTGCTCACCATCATGAGCCGCATCTAAACTAGCTTCCGGCCTAGATACCGTCTAAGTTTCTCCTTCTTGTATAATAACAAGCAACCATAGAGCAACCAAATTTGCCGGCTGCCTGGCTCATGTGTATGAAAATATTGCTGAACCATACCTTGTTTGTGTTATGAATGGAAAACTTCTAGGCGTACAAAGTTCCCTCGCCGCCATCATCATCCCATACACCCACACATCCTCCTGGAGAGTTCATCAAATGGAAAACAGCAGCAGCAGCACCAATAACTCGGATGCAATGTGGAGCTCGTATCGCCATTTCCCGACATTCCGACATTATACAGAAGTTGTTTGGTTACTTATATAAATGTGCAATACGGATACGGTACATATAGAGTATATCAGTTGGTTTGGTGCAGCATGGAGCGCGCACCTTTGCCCGAAAGATGCATTCATTCCATATGAAGAGTCAAAGTGCTTCTTCAAAACTTTATCCTGAAAGCGTGTGCTGGAACCGGAGTCGAACCATGGGATATGTTTTGCGAGAAACGTTGAAGTAAATTTTTCGGGTGAAGAATCTGAATAAATCTCAAGGGGCCCGGTTTGAAATCCCACTGTGCTCCTTTGAAGAAACCGGTGTCGGTTTAACTAGTGAGTTGCCGATGGTTGCACCCAAAGTTTGTTGGAAATTTTCTGTGGTTTTCTACAATTCAATATGCTGTATGTAATATTCGTTTGAAAAATACTTGCGCTCTCAAAGTTTGCTTGGTCACAATACCAAATTTATATCGGAGTTGTTTTATTTCATCAACTGACAGCGGAAACGGTCTGATCCATTTTAAATGGCGACCGTAAGAAATGGTCAAAGATCGTGATGATAACTTCAGTTGTTACTGATTCAAGACTTTGTTAGTTGAAAAGCATGCCCAAACAGTGGATAAAACCATGATAATGATAGATTGTGAAAGTTTGTATAAGCAAAATTATAAATGGTTTTATATTTTGTCATGCCGTTTTTTTTTCAAAATAAAAATTGTCTAATAAGGTAATTCAATTTTTGAACTTTCCAAAAACTTGCAAAGTGTTTGATGTTGTTTGCGAGGTTAAAATGATATTATCAATTTTAAATCGAAAGTAGATATTGGAGCTTGATTCGATTTTGGTGAGAGGTGGTCTTAATGTTTTGTCCGACACTGTAGGTAATTTTATACCGTATTTGTTTTCTCCCCTCGATCAGTGTTCCACCGTACCTGACAAAAACAAACACAAATCGTCGCCAGTGTATTGCTACCTCACTCACTCACACGCTCTCTCGCAACACTGACGAAATTTTCGGGGCACTACCGCCCGATGGCAGTGCAACACCAGGTCAAAACCAGTGCAACACCAGGTCAAAACTAGTGCAACACCTTCCGAATAAACAAACAGTTTGACAGCACCTAGTGGTACACCAGTGCAACACTCGGCATAAACAAATACGGTATTGGTGCCCACTGTGTAGGAGTGAATGCGACACGGAAAATAAAAGAAAAATGAAATTTACCGAGAAGTGAGGTGATTTTTTTTCAATCATCTTTCTCGGTCAATTTTACCTTTTTAAATTCACTAAGCATAAAGGTTAATTTTAACTCTTCGTATTCACCTAGTAAAAAATAAACAATACCGTTTTCTCATTCCCTGATTTGAAAGGTAAATGCTAGTTGGTTTGATTCGTTTCTTCAAAAGAAACTAAAAAAAAACACAATTCATTCAAAAATTCATATTTATTTGAGATAAATAGGGACTTTTACTTTATATTTATTCTTGGAATGTATCACCGTGTTTAAAAAATAGTTAGTACAAGTCCTTTCTTTGCCAGGCTCATGGCAATTCGGCTTCGCGTTCTTCCGTTCTCCGTTTGGCCAATACGGTCAGGTCAGGATTTTCCGGAATGATATCTGGAGGATAACGTAGAATACACCTTGAAGCTCTGTGAGCCGATCTGAAACATAAGCAAAGTATTATGACGAGAACCAGCACAACTTAATGATATCTAAGAAAACACCTATCATTCTGTTCCGATTTTCACATATTGTGCACGAAGCAAAACTTGTTCCTGAGTGACAAAACAGCTTAACCTCAATAAACGGGTTCGGCAAACAGTTCCTTTTTTCGAGATGAATTCTACCGTTTTGTTGAGCTCAATCCAGGTCAACTTCACCTTGCTACTAAATAGGTTAGTTTTAGCACTGATCACACTGACATGACACTTAGAACAAAAATTCGACCATTTTCTGGCTATTTTTTTTTGTAAAATTTTGCAGGTTCGCAACAACGACAGCAGGAGGCGAACCAACCATTTTTCCGATACAAATGCCCTGTAGGAAAAATGTTCCGGTTTAGCCCAATTTAATGCCCATTTTAAAGGTTGGGTGGCACTTTGTAGCTGGGATAGCATTTCTTCAAATTGATCGATGCGCACTCTGGAATCGATATACCGTACTGTTGGAAAAAATTTCCAACAAACGAAACGATTTTACCTTATTTGGATTTACCTATTTCTAGGTAAATTGTACTTTTTCATCTAGTCAATTTAGGTGAACTTCACCTCGCTACGAGGTAAGATTTACCTTTTTGTGATTCCCCTTTTTTCTCGGGGAACTGTAGCTTTTTTCTCAGCTCGATGCAGGTAAACTTTTCCTGAGAGGTGAATTTTACCTCGAAAAGGTAGAAGTTACCTTTTCGGATTCCACGAACGTTCACCTCTCTTTTTTTTTGCTTGTCCGCAATGAGACGGCTAAGACCAATATGGTCCAAAATCGACGGAGCGGTTCCTCCAATCATTACGCCGGTTTATTTGGAGAAGAGAATATTGTGCCGACATTTATTCGGACAATGGGATCAATTTTAAGGGAGCCTGTAACTTTTTGCTTCTCATCTTGCTGGCCTTTGGGAAGCTGCGGTCTGATCATCCAAGAAGCACCTTCTGAAGTTTCTTGGAGAAAATGCTGTTTCCGTTGAAGAAATGACCACGTTACTGGTCCAAATAGAAAACTGTTTGAACTCGAGACCCATCACCTCATGATCCGATGATCCAGGAAACCTTCAACCTCTTACTCCAGGCCATTTTTTGATTGATAATGCATTTCAACAACTACCGGCAAGGGACTTCCAAAAAGTGCCAATGAATCGTCTAAATCAGAGTCAAGTGCTCCAGAAGAAGCTTCAGCACTTTTGGGATAGATAGAGAGTGTAGAGTATCTCACGCAACTGCAAGGATGATACAAAAGATGGAGGTCACCTGTCGAAATATCCATTGGCAGGCTGGTCATCATCAAGGACGAAAATCTTCCAACCTTCCGTAGGAAAATGGGTCGTATTGAGACCGAACAAATTCAAGCTATTTTATTTAAAACCTGGCAAAATTCGGGTATTGTTTTTAAAATTGGCAACCAAAAATCCGGGCAATATATTCAGGAATTACTTAACAAAAAAAATCTTTCAAAAAAATGCATCAATACTGAACAGCACTGATTAGCATTTTTTATGCTTCCAAAAAAACCTTCATGTATACTTTAATAAAAATAATTTTGGACGCATAAATTAAAAATACAACAACATTTTTTTTTGATGATTTGGAAAATAAAATAAATCAATCTTAGCAAAATTCGGGCTTTTGAATTGAAATTAAGACAAACGGGCTGGACCGAACTTTTCAATTTTTTTCCATAAATTTCGCAATTATCGCAAATATCAAATTTTTCCATAAAGCTAGCACAAATGCTAAAACCAACTGCCCAGAGAAATAGTAGGGGAGAGTGGGGTATCGTGGGCCATGGGGAAACGTGGGCCACTTTTAATATCTCAGATGTGTGTTGAGATAAAAATCTCAAACCAACTGTCATCGTCGGCGCTTTGCGTGAGCATATATGTGGTTGACTGAAATACGCATCATATGCTTCTTTTATTTATCAAGCTGAAAAAAGTTAGAAAAATTTACTTATATAATTAAAAAAACACCCGCTAAATTCATCGATGGGGAACCTAAAGTGCATTACAAAAATATGCTCATACGCTTATGATCTTAGTTTTGTCATGATCTTTCACATGGAAAAGGAATTTTGGATGAAACATCAATAAGTCACGCAAACGCAACCAATTTGCAAATCATAGCTTGTGAGGAATCGTGGGCCACACATCTTGAATCACCTATATTTTTATGTTTTTAAACACATTCAGAATTTAAAATACGTTTTACCTATCTGTTAAGTTATCTTATGCCAAATGAAGAGTTATGAAAAATATTTTGTCCATCCTATATAAAAAATTTTGCCAAAACGTTCGCGAGCCAGGTTTTGCAATCTATGCAATCATACACAGCTCTCTTTTTTATTTCATCATCTGAAATTGCTTTAAAATAACGAAATGAATTAGGAAATCACAGTTTTGGGTCCACTCATAAACTTTGCATGTTATTTGATCAATTTGGATTTGGTGGCCCACGATTCCCCATCATTTTTCAAAATCCAAAAAATATAGCTTTTTTTCAAACTGTCATAATTTGGGGAAAATAACTCATTAAAAATTTTAAATAAATACCTTATGATACCTTGAAAATGTGGAAAATCATACCATTTTTTATTTTCATTTTATCTTTTATAATAAAGAAGTTATGGAACAACCAAAAAAAGTGGTCCATTATTCCCCACTCTCCCATACTATTTATTTATGCTGTGACCAAGACTCGATTTGATGACCTCTGGCTAAGAAATCTCAAACGCCATATCCTCTAGGCCACGACCGGTAGCTTAGGAAGAATTGGAAAATTAATGTTGTAAGGTTTAATAAATGCTAGTTGAATATTAAAATTGTTTGAAATCTTTCACAGTAACGAATTGAACTGAAAAGTGTAAAAAAAAACTTCGAGGACATACATATATGGGTTTGAATGCAGTGGGCAAGCAGTGCGAACGAGGGAGGGGGAGGAGGGGGTTTAACTGCTTACCCCCCCCCCCCCCCCCCCCCCATTGGAGATTTTTTCTAAGTTCAAATTTTTAACGTTGTAAAGGGAAATTACTTGATCTTAAAAGATGTTAAAAAAGTGTTAACAAAAGCGTCAGAAATTTTTCTGCCAATAAGTCCAAAATCACTCTAGGCTTGAGACATTTCCTTTTATAACACTATTTATTTACATGCCGTTCCCAAATTTAAACTAATTTTTAATTGTAAATTTCGATTTGCAATTCAATCAACCTTTTGTTTTGAAACTCAAATCTAGACATACAAAAACTCTTCCACGTATTTAGAATGAGTTTTTATTAAGAAGTGTAACCAAACAGATTCAGAATTTGAAACCAACCATTTTAGCTTCAAAATAAATTCAACGAAAACTATTTTTTACACCAATGAGTTGGAAGCTACGATGGTCATCAGAATCAGCGAAACAAAATTTAAAACCTAGTAACCTCTACTTTATAAATAAAGATTGTGATTTACCAAAAATCGTGCTGATATGATACTTTCTTAAAAAAATCAATTTCAGTCTCAATTTTATTTAGTGTTTCTTTTCCTTCTAAATGCTCAACATCACATTCAAAAACGTATTGATAAACTTTACAAGGCCACAAAGTTTACATCCTTCAAGATGCAATGAATTTAAAAGCTGGGTTTGGCTAATAAGGGTTCCCTGGATCTGAGTATGAAATTTTTCTACCAGCTTTTGATTTTTAAATAACTTTTGAAAATGTTTTAAAATCATTTATTAAATTTCTGCATTTTTTTGACAAAAATTTAAAACAAAAACAAAACATTTTAAAATCAAGGTTTGAAATCAATTTATAACTTTACGTACGTCTCGGTGGTCGAGTGATTAGCGTGCTAAGACGGTAATCGCTGGTCCGCTGATGACATGGGTTCGATTCCCATCTCGGTACTGGGTGTTTAATGTTAATCTTAAGTTGTTCATGTCATTTATTCAGTCTGTAAAGCCTAAATCGGCTAAGACGGTGAATGTCTTTCTATGTCTTTAAACTGATACATTTTATAACTTACTAGCTGATCCCATACGAACTCCGTTTCGCTTTCAACTTGGAATATGTCAGGAACAGTTTGTATGAAAGTCAATTGCCAAGCATTTTCCAGATGCACTTCTGAATTCATTGTTAAGTAATAATTGCAAAAATATTGGTCGATCACTTTGTCTGTCGTCTGCTACTAAATTTGAAATCAGAAATCCTTTGACCGTGCCAAAAAACCACGTGTATATATTTCGATTCGATCACTGCATAACAACGCAATTATTGCCAAAAAGCTATACCCCTTTCGGGGGCTCTTATACAATCTTTGATGACTGAAATCGATTGCCCTTCCCTCAAACCTCCCGTGTGCAAATTTTCAAATAAATCCATTGTATAATAACGTTAATATTGCTAAAAACAGTGAAGAATTAATTTATATGGACGACCCCTTTCGTCGACCCCTGGCAAAACATTTGACATCTGAAATCGGTTGCTCGTCCCTGAAAACTACCGTGTGCAAATTTTCATCCCAATCCGATGTCAAATAACGGCGATATTGCAAAAATATTGAAAGGTTTGAATGGACGACCCCCTTTGCCGGCCCCTTACACTGAATTTAATACCTGAAATCCATTGCTCATCCCTCAAAACTCTCGTGTACCAATTTTCGTCTGAATCCGATGTATGATAACGACAATATCGCATCAACAGTGAATAGTTAATATGGACGACCCCTTTGGCCGACCCCTGATTTTATTTTTGATAAGTGAAATCAGTTGTTTGTCCCTAATAACTCCTATGTGCAAATTTTCACCCCAATCCGATGTATAAAAACGTCAATATCACTAAGATACAGAAAATTTAATATGGACGACCCCTTTTGGCGGCCCCTTACACTGAATTTGATACCTCAAATCGATTGCACGTCACTCAAAACGATCGTGTACCAATTTTCATCTGAATATGATGTATAATAACATCAATATCGCAAAAACAGCGATCAGTTAATATGGACGACCCTTTTGGCTGACCCCTTACACAAAATTTGACACGTGAAATCGATTGCTCGTCTTTCAAAACACTCATGTGCAAATTTTTAACACGATCCGACGAAAACTAACGTCAATATCGCGAAAACAATATTTGTTTTCTATGGACGACCCCCTTCAGAAGGGGTCATCCGAAAATCTAAAAACATTTTTCATCCTTCCTGGTCCTAATGAGCATCCATGCCAAATTTCAGCTCTCTAGCCCTTAAGACGGCTGAGTCTATAGAGGACAAACAAACAAACAAACAAACAAACAAACAAACATACAGAAATCACTTCCATCTGTACCGTTGAGCCGTCAACACGTACGCCGGAGCATCGTATCGTTGCTGTGTACCTGCAGGAACATTTTAAATTATTTATTTTTTTTCCTTACCTGTTTTTCAATCAGCACTTTTCAGTGCTAAAATTATTTTCATTTTCTTTTATTCATATTTTCTCTTTTCTTTCCAGCATGGGGAAGACATCGGCTGGGTCAAGGGCTGGTAGAAAGCGAATTGCCGAAACTAATTCAGGTCCATCGCCCAAAAAAGTTGAAATTTCCAATTCATTCGATGTCCTTCATAACATCGGTGATGAGGAAATATTCATATTTAATTCTGATAAGAGTACTAAGAAACCTTCTTCTTCTTATACTCTTAAAAACGAAAAGATTCCACCAATAACGGTCACGATTCCTGACTTCAATGCCTTTCGAAAAGAAATCGTCACTTCCGTTAAGGATGTGAAGATTTCTTTTCAGATCGGTCGAAGGGGAACTGCTCGTATATTGGCGGAATCTTTTAATGATTTTCAAAAAATTTTAAATTATTTGAATAATAAAAAACATCAATTTTTTACTTACGACACTAGAAGTGATCGTCCATTTAAAGTTGTACTTCGTGGTCTCACCGGCGATCAGACACCGGATGAGATCACAGCTGAATTAAATTCTTTGTTAGGTTTTTCTCCAATTCAAGTAATTCAAATGAGGAAAAGAACCAACACGAATAATACCAGTAGTGTTGGTTTTGCTCCTGAGCTTTATTTGATCCATTTTAAAAAGGATCAGGTCAATAATTT
The DNA here is from genome assembly GCF_029784155.1 of Uranotaenia lowii. Lineage (NCBI taxonomy): Eukaryota > Metazoa > Arthropoda > Insecta > Diptera > Culicidae > Uranotaenia > Uranotaenia lowii. Next base: position 157,718,474 of record NC_073691.1, on the reverse strand, counting down.
GCAAATTTTGGAAAAGGCTCGTCTTATGTTTCATTGTCGAGTAAAATTTGAACCTTTTCGTAAATCTACTACCAATTTTTTACAAAATATTACGCAATGCCGTCGTTGTCAAGCTTTTTGTCATGGCACTAAAAATTGTAGAATGAATGCCAGATGCATGTTTTGCGGCTCATTCGATCATGAAAAATCTAAATGCCTTTTTGGTGGTGATAAGCCAAAAACAGAATTTTTTAAGTGTGCGAATTGCGCAGGTAATCATTCCTCGAATTCTCTAGAATGTCCCGTTAGGGCAAAAATTGTTGCTTCTAGGAAAAATCCCAAAGTTTCCAGAAAAGTTTCTTCTCCTCCATCCTCTTTTTCGTCTTCACACGTCAGACCGGCAAACAACCTGCCTGTTCGCAGTCAGCCTCGGCCTACATTGGAATCACGGCTGGGTAATACCCGAAGTGAATTTAATGTTACCTGGGCTGATTCTGCGCCCCAGACTCGTTGTTTATCGTTCTCAGAGGTGGTTGAAAATGGCTTGCCCTCTTCAGGTTTAACTAATAAAAATGGGAAAAAACCAAGTCTCAACGTTCACGCGAAGGCTTGGGAAAATCCCCGAAATTCAAATACTTTTTCTTCTCCTTCATTTTCTGATCCTAACAATTTTGTTGATTTGGGTGAGATTACTGAGGAAAAATTAAAATTTTTGCATCAAAATTTAATGGAAATGATGCAACTTATGTTGAAAGCAAATTCAATGTTTGAAGCTTTCCAAACTTCTTTTAATTATGCTAACAAAATTATTATGACTTTGCGATTCCCTCATGGATCCAAATAGATGTTTAAATATTATGAATTGGAACGCTAGATCTTTGCTGGCTAACCAAGATGAATTCTTTTTATTTTTGAAAACTCAAAACATACATTTTGCTGCCATCACTGAAACTTTTTTAAAGCCAGACAATAACTTGAAAAGCAATGCTTTCTTTAAAATTTTACGAAATGATCGACTTGATCGACAAGGTGGGGGTGTAGCTATTGTCATCAATAGTCGTCTCAAATTTAGACTTCTTCCTTCTTTCAATACAAAAGTCTTAGAAACAATTGGAATTGAATTAGAAACTTCTATGGGGAAAATTATAATTGTTGCCGCATATTTGCCTTTTCAATGTAGCGGTGAACAGAAAAATTTTTTGAAGGGAGATTTACAAAAACTCACCAGAAATAAATCTAAATTTTTTATTATTGGTGACTTTAATGCAAAACACCGATCTTGGAATAATATTTCATCAAATTCAAATGGGAATATTTTGTTTAATGACTGCTCTGCTGGATATTATACTGTTGAATATCCTAATGGGCATACTTGTTTTTCTTCAATTAGAAATCCCTCCACAATTGATTTGGTTCTAACGGATTTAGGCGAGCATTGTAGTCAATTAGTTACTCATGCGGACCTCGATTCAGACCACCTTCCAGTAACATTTTCTTTATCCCAAAGTCCCATTGAAAACCCTTTAAAATCAACTTTTAACTTTCAAAAGGCTAACTGGGAGCGATATATGAATTTTATTGAACGTAATTTAGATGTAAACGTTCCACTGAATTCAATAGAAGATATTGATTTGGCTGTAGAAAATTTGACAACTGCAATAGTCAATGCTAAAGTCGCTTCAATACCTAAAGTTAAACATAAATTCAATCAACCTTTGATCGATGATGATCTTCAGTTTTTGATACGACTGAAAAACATTCGTCGACGCCAATTTCAACGAACTAGAGATCCTTATTTGAAATTAATTTATTGCGACCTTCAAAAAGAGATCAAACGTCGTTTAAATTTCATTCGTAATGAAAATTTTGCTAAAGCAGTAGAGGATATAAAACCCTACTCAAAGCCATTTTGGAAATTAACTAAAATTTTGAAAAAGCCCCAGAAGCCAATTCCTACTTTGAAAGATGGGGATAAACTTCTTTTAACTAATTCAGAAAAGGCTCAAAAATTAGCCCAACAATTTGAGTCTGCTCATGATTTCAATTTAAACGTTGTAAGTCCAATTGATGCTCAAATTTCCCTAGAATTTGATGATATTCTTTCTAAGCAAAATGTGTTTGAAAGTTCTTGTGAGACAAATATTGATGAACTTAAATTGATTTTCAAAAAATTTAAAAATATGAAAGCTCCAGGGGAAGATGGGATTTTCTATATTCTTCTTAAAAAGTTGCCTGACAGCACTTTAAATTTTTTAGTTAAAATTTTCAACAAATGTTTTCACTTGGCCTATTTTCCCAATAAATGGAAAAATGCCAAAGTAACTCCAATTTTGAAACCTGGAAAAAGTGCTTCAGAGCCTTCAAGTTATCGACCAATTAGTTTGCTTCCATCTTTAAGTAAACTATTTGAGAGAGTTATTTTGAATAGAATGATGATTCACATTAATCAGAATTCTATTTTCCCTGATGAACAATTTGGTTTTCGTCATGGACATTCTACTACACATCAACTTTTGAGTGTAACTAATATGATTAACGCTAGCAAATCTGAAGGTTATTCAACTGGTGTTGCTCTTCTTGATATTGAAAAAGCTTTTGACAGTGTTTGGCACAAAGGTTTAGTAGCTAAATTAGCTCGATTTGATTTTCCTGTATATCTCACCAAAATTATTCAAAATTATTTGACTAGCCGAACCTTACAAGTAAGCTATCAAAATTCATGCTCTGAAAGGACACCCATTAGAGCTGGTGTCCCTCAAGGCAGTATACTTGGGCCAATTTTATACAATATTTTTACTTCTGATCTTCCTGATGTCCCAGAAGGAAAAGGTAGAAGATTATTTGCTGACGATACTTTGCTTTCAGCCAAAGGTCGAAATTTACGGGTGGTACGCAGTAGATTGCAACAAAATTTAAATTCCTTTTTGAATTACTTGAAAATGTGGAAAATTTCTCCTAACGCTTCCAAAACTCAACTTATTTTATTTCCCCATAAGCCAAGAGCAAATTTTTTAAAACCTAATGAAAATCATTCCATAACTTTTAATGGGGTTTCATTAGAATGGTCTGATCACGTGAAGTACTTGGGACTCACACTTGATCGGAATCTTACTTTTAAAAATCACATTGAAGATATTCAATCTAAATGTAATAAATACACTAAATCTCTTTATTCTCTCATCAACAGGAAATCCCGGTTGTGTCTGCGAAATAAGATGCTCATCTACAAACAAGTTTTCCGACCAGCGATCATGTATGCAGTTCCGATTTGGTCTAGCTGCTGCGCGACGAGGAAGAAGGCCATCCAGAGGATTCAGAACAAAGTTCTGAAAATGATTTTGCGGCTTCCACCTTGGCACAGCACCGAAGATCTTCATCGGATTGCAGGCATTGAATCTATCGAAGAGATGGCCAACAACATCATCTCCAACTTCAGAGGCAAATCGATGCAGTCTTCCATCGCAGAGATTCGTTCTCTTTATGTTTAGTTTAATTTTAAGATAGTGTTTAGTTTTAAGTATAAAATATTTTTGCTATTACAGGATGTTCTCCTACATTAAACACTTGATTGCGCTCAGCAAATTTAAATCTTATAAATAAATATTTATAATCTAGTCACTTATAGGGCTATGAACAGTTCATTATTGAGCTGAACACCTAGTTTAATGCAATAATGTAATATAAGTGTAATCATGATTTGATACAAATAAAGACATATTAAAAAAAAAAAAAAACATACAGAAATTGCTTTTTAAATATATAGATAAACCACAAACGCAAGATGATAGACAAAGTTTGACCAAAGATTCGAGTTCAGGATGCCTGAATCCACCAAATCAATCATTTAATCTTAGGCAACAAAATGCAGTTCCCTGGTGTTCTATTAATAAGTTTTGAAAATGGTTAGACGAGTTGATTAAAAAAAACCATCTTGAATGATATAAAACTAATCTTATTCATCTTCATATTTCGATTTAATTTTCAAATAAATTTGTCAAACTCAAGAGTCAAACTTTATAAATCTTATGAAATATTTTATTGAGTTTGTTTTTTTAATTCCGATTTTTAGTGTTCTGAAAACAAAATCGTCTTGGAAGCCTTTGAAACTAAATTTTTAATAAGAAAATCACCTCCGTCCTTTCCGGGACCCAATTATTCGATTGAAAGCGACAAATATTTTTAATTAATCTTAAGAAAGTTCGAAAAATGATTTGGAGTAGCAGTTTAAAAGTTAAACTTCAATGCGCAAAGTTTACTTAATTTGTAGTATCTTTGTGCTTTCAATTTTTACAACAAATTTTTAAAATTAATTTTTAATTTTATTTTTATTTTATTAGTTTCTTATTGATCACTTCCCGAACTTTTTTAGCCTTTTATTTTAATAACTGGAAGAATTTCAATATAGAATGCGTTTTATCTGAAACTTTGATCACTGGCACTCTTGAAATATAATTAAATGTTGTATCCTAATTGTAAAATTAAATTGAATGATCACCTATTGAATAAATTCTTCTAAGTTAAATATGGATGTTTTATCGAATCAAGAATTCACATTTCAAATCTTTTTTTTTTTTTATTCAAGATATTACATCACTACTTTCAATTGAAAATGGAGAAAAGAAATGTGAAATAAGATTATCAATAGAAATATCATTTTTCTTACAATTTTTAATCATGGTCAATTTTTAACCTGATCTGCCATTTATTTGAGAATTCAGATTTCTTTTGTAACTAGATCTTTAATTTTATGTATTTTATTTCATATAAATTCATAATAATTGACTTAAGTCAGAAGATTTGATTTTAAATTTGAAAACTAAACTTCTAAGAATTTATCTTCAAGCACTTACACACTTGCACTGACTTACCGGAAAAAGCACCGATTTGGAACATTCTTTCATAGCTGTTTTGAAAACTTTAATTTATCAGTAAATTTATTATATTTTGAGTTTGTGAGATAATCATTAGGATGAAAATGGGTTAGAAATCAATTTCTTTACTTATTGTGTATTTTTGTCTAAATTTAAATTTCGAAATTCCCCCTGGGACGGACCCTTCGCACGGGCCTGAGAGGAGTATTGAAAGTTTCATTGAGAATGGGGATGAGAAGGAATGTAGTGATAAGATAAAGAATCTACACAAATTAAAAAGTAAAAGTTATGAAAAAATAGAACAAATATTTAGCAATGCCTGAAGAGAAGTTTAGAAGTGTAAACAAAAACAGAAATCAGTTAAGCCTAGTCCACGCTCGGCAACTTAAACTGCGATATTTGTTGTGAAACGAATTTTGTTGTGTGTTGTTGTTGTTGTTGATAGAAACCTGAGACAGTTTCAGTTTTCCCCGAATAAAATGGAAGACACTGAGACGAACTGTCTCCCGCACGCTCATTTTCTATAAACCGATAATTTTTTTAAAAATAACCATTTTATGGATCTATATGCAGAACCACCAATTTTTTTACTTTTTAATATTTTTTTGAGGAAATTTTACTATATTTATAGTTTCTATGCAAAAACCAAGAAATGTTTAGGAGTTTTTATTAACAAACGAAAGAACTTTTTCATGTCCGTCATTTTTGCAATAATCTCCGACTAGGTTGGTGTTAGTTTCTTTTTCAATAGTACAGAATTTATTTTTATCAAAATTAATACCCAAAAGTAGTTTAACCGTGTTTGAACCAGGGCCCAGGGGTCAGGTTCGAGCGCACTGAGATGGCGAATTTTGCCGTTGGTCAAAACACAAAAACGATTCCCGATCCGTATGATGATGATGGATCGACATACAATCCGAAATTTCTTTTAATGCATCTCCGAAAATTTTTCCATCCCCGCAATTTTCATGTAAATACCATTTTTTTAAATATCCGTTGACCATTTTCTCCTTAATTTTTCGTTTTGGTTGGAAAATAAGAAATTTTCAGTTCCTTTGGCAAAATTTTCAATAAAGGCTTGTCCACACTATAAACTCGTTTTTATTTAACCATATATGGTTTAAAAATTAAAAAAAATTTAACTTCTGCTTCATTGAGCATTTTATTGATTCTCATAGAGAAGTCATAAAAAAACATTATTCCTCCATAACCGAACGAAGATGACAAATATGCTTATTTTCAACCATATATGATTAAATAAAAATAAGTGTGAAGTATGGACTAGCCTTTATTGATCTAATCTTGTGATTGATAGACGTGCTCTGAAGAAGGTCGATTTTAATATTCGGAATTTTTGTTAATTCATGTAATGTGTGTGACACAAATATGTTTTTCTGAAAGGCGCGAAAGGAATACAAATTTGTAAAATGAACCAAAAATTTATTCCACAACTTAATTTCATTCACCTTAAAGTAGCGTATTTGTTCCTTAACAGATTTTAATTCTTTGAAATACATTGAACATGTCTTCTTACATTTGAAGAGAATCAGAATTTCCATTAAAATAAATCCACAGCGTGCGTAGCGAACTTTAAAATATATAAAACAAGCTGATTTTACCCGGCCTTGCTCGGGTTTGCATAAAAAAAAATCAAAATTGGTTGTTGGATTTCTTAAAATTTTGAAGCTTTGTATTCATCATTAGATATAAGACATTTTGCCAATTTTAGGCCATGTTAGCTTTGTAAATTTTGTTAGTCTTTTTTTAAGTTTAGAATGAGATTATTTATTGTTTTTCTCGTGTTCATAATTTTGAATATAGTTATGAGGTTTGTGTTCAAAGTAACTCAAAATTATTTCCCTTGAATGCTTGTTCACCCTATCATAACAAACATTTTTTCCACCCACCATTTCAACGGGTGGTCTGGTGGTCTAACGGGTATAAAAAACACATTTTTCACGATTTTTTTCTAGAGCTATCGTTCAAACAAATGTATTAAAATTTTTTATATTATACAAAGCATTGTTAAAAGAACCTTCAGTAATTTTTTCGTAGAAAAATATTGAAAAATGAGCCGGTGACGGAGTACTTTCGAGGATGCCTTTTAGAAAACAGGATTTGCGGTGGACACTGTATCTCAGCACAGAATCATCTGAAGTCAAAAAATCAGAGCAAAATATTTTTAATAGATGTTTTTCTGGACCCCAACGTTTTTATTTAACTTAAAAATATTTTTATGAAATTTTTGTGGCTGTTTGAAGTAAAAACTACGATTTTTCACTTAAAAATCCGCCATTTTTCACCCGTAAAACCTCCCCAAAGTAAAAAAATCGAAAAAGAAAAACGTTGGGGTCTGGTATTTTATATGTATAAAATATGTTCCAAATTTGAAAAGAATCGGATAAGTAGTTTTCAAATGACGATGTCCACGGACTTTAAAAATGTGCTTTCGAGAAAAACGCGTTTGAAGTTTCTGCTCTTGCTTTCTTGCAGTATTAGATAGGAGGAGATAAAGGCCTATAACTTCTACAGTTTTGCTTCAATTGACTTGAAAATTTGACACAACATTCTTGAAATGTTTTACAATAAGAAAATAAAAAAATAAAAAAATCGATTTTTTGAAAGTGTTAGACCCTACCCCCCCCCCTTAAACTCAAAACCTTGGATTTAATTTCCTAATCAATTTTCTAAACCTCCGTTTGAATTCCTCGAAGGCTATGGAAGCGTTAAAATTGCAGCCTTGGACTTATAACTCTGAATCTAATTAATTTATCTTTCTCTATGAAAATTCCCAAATAAATGAAAATGGCTGAAGCTGGGGAAAGCTGGAATTTATGAAAATCGGTACATAAGTTTTTCAACACTCAGTAAAAATAGTTGTTCCGCTTAGAAATCAATTTATTGTTCACTGTATGTTTTTGTAGACTCTCGAAGCCCCCCAGAGACGGTAAAAAGCACTTCGAAAGCCACTACAATTCAAGTCAATATATTCCTAACAGGCTAGTTATATTTTTCAATTCAAAATGTAGGCATATTTTGCATCCCAATATCTCGTACCGGTACACCCGCCAAAATTTTATCTCTCAAATTTTTAATGCTCAGCAAGCTTTGATTTGCTATTCAGTACACGTGAACTCTGGATGGTCGTTTCTAATGCCCAGCCCATGGTGATGATGAAAATTACCCCGCCAAAGGAAACGAAAATCGGCAACAAAATGGGTGCCATGACTTTTGGTTCGTGGGAGAAAAAACGAAAGTTGTATGGGAGGGTCCCTTTCCTTAGGTGGGAGGGGCTCAAAACTATTACTAAAACCTTACCATAGTCCAAACACATAACTGTACCAAATTTCAGGCTGATCGGTTAAGCTAAGGTTGCCAGAATTTTTTTCACTCCCATCCGGGCCTAGCAATTCCGGGCATTTTTTCTAAAAAACCTGGCAAAATCCGGGCATGGATTTAAATTTTTCAAATCCAAAAACCGGGCAAAAACCGGGCAACATTTAGGTGTTATTATACATAAAAGCAAAGAAAAATGCTAAAAAATATGAAATTAATATTTTATTAATGTAATTGCAGACTTCCAAAAACTTTTTGGAACACTTAAATATTTAAAGGTTTATAAAAGTAAATCAGCGAAATTATTTGAAACAACCGTTCAAAATTTCCATACCGTTAATCGATTTTACTGAAACTTACTCAAAAACTTTGTTTTTTTTTTTTTGGGTTTCTTTGTGAAAATTGTGAAAAAATCCGGGCAATATCCGGACTTTTTTCACGATATCCGGGCAACCGGGCCGGACCGGACTTTCTTGAAATTTTGCATCAAATATCCGGGCAAACCCGGATAAAACCGGACAATCTGGCAAGCTTAGGTTAAGCGGTTTGGATTTGTATAAGGTGCATACAAACAAACAAACATATATAGTCCAACTCATCTTTATATATTAGATTTCGTTGGATCACAACTTAAAACATTTAAGGGTCATGTAAAGCTTTTCCGGGGAGCCACATTCATATTCATTGAGAGATTGGCGATCCCAAGTGTGATTATCTTCAAAAAATAACTCCAAAATTTTAAACGTAGTCTATTCAAATAGAAGGATTTTGATCTATCAGTTCGGAGATTTTAGAATTAAGTCTGAAAATGGGAATTTACCGTTAAATGTAGTGGAGTGAAAAAAAATATACAAAAATAAACTCATTTAAAAAAGATGCAAAACTCTTAAAAATTGTGACTGCCAAGTTTTTGGTGTACACCATTTCATTTTGCCTGCAATTCAAGCTGGTAGAACAAGCGGTTTCTTACGGAAGAAGCAAATCTTGAGCAGCCCCTACAGTAGAAGCAGTGTTCCACATGATATAGTTACCAAGGTGAGCAACATCCGGCGGGAGAGTACTAACAAGTGCATTAATAATTGAATAACTGAACAAAGTGAATCATACGCGTTTAGTTTGCGTTTTGCATCTTGCGACAACTCACTCCGCCTCGGTGCTCTGCCGATCACTACCGACTTCAGAGCAATTTTAATTTGTAAGGAAAAAAATCTCATTTCCAGAACATTGCACAAACAATTTCCACTACTTCGTGACGGTTCGAGCAATTGGAAGGGTTGGGAAGCACACGAGATTTCGACTTTCAGTCGAAAGAACTACTTTTTTTCCATTAACTGAAAAATGATGCTAGGATACATTAAAAATAATTGCAACAACTCCCAATTCAAAATTCGAAAATTAACAAAAAATCCAATTAAATTAAAGGATCGTTCGGTTTAATTGAGCAGCAATATTCAGTGGCTTCCATTTTGATTGATGGACCCATAAACGATTTTTCGGTCAATTTGAATCCCGGGGCTGAAAGTAACAAATTATCTCGAAAACCCACCGGAGGACGATGGTTCACGTTTGGTCAGAGTTATTTATCAACCGGTCAGATCTTTTGAAGAATCCCATGCCTAGTCAGTATCATAATTTCCCCCTAGATGACATCTCCGGGCCTGGGTCAAGGCAGAGGGTGTTCTATACTCTTAAGGTGAACTTCATTTTCCAAATGGGCGGCCGCCCTTTCATCTGCCCGGCCGAAAACCGTTTAATGGCGTTGTTAGTGTGTAATGAATAAACTTTTTAATTAGGCTCGTTATGGTGTCAAATATCAAAATCGTCTCTGCCTTCGCCGGGTCCGGTCGGTTTTTGTTCGGTGTATCTTGGCTAATTTGAAAGTGCAACCTTTTCTTATCTTTAAGCTCGGTGGGGTTTTTTTATAGACTTGGCGCCGTGCTTGAAATACGAAAGTCCGCACCGGTTTACCCTAATTGTGATTGCTTAGTGAGTTATGTTTACTGGGGCTGATCTAACGATTATGCGTAGGCCGTAATTTCCTGGTGGAATAATTTTTGGAAAAATTAAAAATTCTAAGCGCCTTCCAAGGGTAAAATTTTTCTTGAATAAATATGATTCTATGATTGTTCTAGAATATGATATCAATAAGCCTCTTTATTTACCTGTTCGAAGAATTCCAGATACCCATTGTGACATTTTGAATCAGGTATTTCCTGTGACATAAGATGGTTTGCTTTGTTGATGTTTTTTATTTTGAAAAATCATAAACGTGATCGTGGCACATATCGTTTCACTTCCTTTTGGCGTCAAACACATTAAGATACTGCGCGGTTATTGAACAAGCTTAATGTTGTTGTTATTTAGCGGACCATGATGTACAAAAAAAATAGTAAACAATGAAAAATCAGCTGTTCGATTGAAAAGCTGGAAAATAGCTGATTGGGTAACATTTAACAGATGTCGAGTTCTCCAGGTTGAGAGTGTAAAAGAGGAACATAAACGAGAGGTGCATTTTCAAAGTGTTTAAAAAGTAGTTTTGAATATTATGACGAATGCCGAATACTACATTTTCGATCTTGCAAGAAAAGGCGGTATGTACACAAAGACTGGTTTTGAAATCGATGTTTCGCCTATTAAAATAAATTTGTGAGACTGCTATTTTCATGACACTGAAAAAGAGCTTAGATATTATATAAATGAGTTTTCAACTGGAATCAATGGGATACTGAAAAAGAAGATGGGTTTTCAGTGTTGTTTATTTGTATGAAAGCAAATATTGTAATATTGTTAATTCTTTATTTTGCTGTTTGGACAACTGAAAAGTACCGTGTAACTGTCTAACAAAATGTGGAACAACCTTCTGAAAAAATAATCAAACCTATAGAAAAGTTGGGCTCCTTACCAATGGTATGATTACGGAACAATCGTTGAACATCTTGAGTAGAGTTCCTTGCCATGTGACATGTTCAACAGCTTGAGTAGACTTAAGCTTAGGGACCATTCAAATATTACGTAACGCATTTAGGAAGGGGGGGGGAGGTGGGTATGGCAGTTTGTTACGCTTTGTAGATTTTGGATAGAAAATCTGATAATAATGTGTAACGTAGGGGTTAGCCGGTGCCGGTTAGCTAATGGTAGACAATGTGCAACTCGAGACCCCATACACCCAACCTTCGGGTAGTGGTCATATCACCTCTTGTCTTACAACTCCGATTCTCAACCTCCCCGTGGTGCTAGCTGGGGTGCGAGCAACTTTAGCGGAGATCGGGTACCCAACCCCGGTGGATGCTATGGTCGCATGCAAACCGAGACGGGGGCAAACCCCTAATTCCAAGGTGTTACGCGAGCAACCGTGCCGAAGGATGAATGGGCAGGGGGGTTTAATCCTGCCCTCTAACGGAGCCTGTGGGGAACCAGGGTGCACCCCACAGTATATATCCCTTACTGTGTTAAAGCAGGGCACTGACACAGCGGACCATTTCTTCCCTAGCTACTCGTGGGATTCAAATAATGAACACACCAAATCAAAATAAAAATATAGCGAGTGCCGACTGCTTGTCTCAGCCGGAACCTATGGAAGCCACAGAAGGTGAGCTCGAGAGACAGCTCTCTATCGAGTCGTTCACGGGAGTGCCATCCATTTCCTCTTCTGCCTTGGACTCCCCCGCGGAAGACGAGAGCATCGATGATGGGGTTAATGTCACCATCAAAAAGATCGACACGCCAATCAAAGAGAAAAACTTAGATACTCGGCAACTAAGTGGTGCGGGACGGAAGCGACTGAAGAAGTATCTCGCTCAAAATGTACCGTACGAAGAGGCCATGCGCCTAATTTCCACTGCAAAATGTACACCCCCTGCTAAAAATGCAAAACGGGCTCGCAGTGGAGATAACAGTGGTTCGAGCAGCGCGGAAAAGTCAAATGCCAAGAAGGCAAAGGGACCTTCAGCCCTTACGACAAAACCGGATCCCAAAGAACCAACAAAGTCTCGACCACAACAAAAAACAACGAGTGGGAGGTCAAATGGTGCCAATCGCCCAGGAAGACCGTTCGAGAAAACAAAAGGCCGAAAAAATGGCAACCAAAAGCCCTCTTACAAAGAGGTTGCTAGCTCTGTTAGGGTAGGCATACTCGCCAAAAACTACCCAAGCACACAGCTGACGACAGAGCAACTTAAACTGATTCAACAAGCGATAAAACGGGCAGTTCTCGGCCAACGGTTGGAGAAACTAAAACCGAAATTTGCGCAGTGTTGTTATAAATCTGGGTTCATGGTAGTGACATGTCTTGATCAGGCCACAGCGGACTGGCTACAACAAGTCACACCAGTGCTCAAACCATGGGTAGATGCAGAGCTCATCGCCGTTGGGGAAAACCAAATTCCCAGATCGGAGATTTTAAAGGCTCACCTACCTGGAGCTGCTGAAGACGACATCGAAACTGTTCAGGCTACTATAGAAAGCCAGAATGAAGAGCTGAGCACCGAAAGCTGGAGGTTCTATAATATCCAAAAAAAGAACGAGGCTCTCGAAGTAGTCTTTACCGTGGACGAAAATTCTTTGAGGGAGTTAGAGAAAAGGAAATTCGTTATCTACTACGGATTTGGTTCCAGTAAGATCTGGAAGATAAACCGAAAGAATCCAACAGACAGCGTTGACCGAGGGGAAAACACCGTCAAAGCTGCTCAAGGACCTGGGCTGCCTAAACCGGGCCTTGTAAAGGACCAGTCGGCGATAGACCAAGTCCGATCCGCAGAAGGAGAGACGATTGGCAAAGGTACCACTGAGGCCTCATCAGATCTCAATGAACTGGAGTCTATGAACCAGGGCCAACCTATGGACCAGGGACAAGACCCCGGGACTAACAAGAACAACGAGGAAAGCCACAGTGGATCCAATGCCGATTGCTCACCAGAAGGAACTGGTAAGTTGTATAAGGGCCGTATTTTGGAACTTAATCAACAGAAACCAGGACCGAGCGGGATGAGCAGCGTTGGGGGCATTTTAACCTCCAATAAACCTGTTAACACAAAACCGAAGACCGATAAAACGGCTCCGAAAAAACCGAGCACATGGAGCAAACCGAAAAAGGATAAGCAAACATGTGCAAATGGCAAAAAGCCGGTGCATTGCCCCACATCCACGGGCAAAGCACTACCAAAATAAACACCTTAAAATGTGTCCAGGTGAATCTTCACCATGCCGTAGGAGCCTCGTGCACACTACTCAGAAGATTCGCCGCCGAAGACCTGGACCTTGCCTTTATCCAGGAACCTTGGATTAACAAGGGTAAAGTTAAAGGGCTATACACGCCGAATGGTAAGATTCTATACGATGAAAGCAGTTCTCACCCAAGGGCTGCTTTACTAGTAAACAATAGAATTAAATTTACTCCCTTTACAGAATTCATCAGCGGAGACATTGCAGCTATAAGGGTCGAAATACCAACACCGAAAGGTAAGCACACGGTAAGTGTAGCGTCAGCGTATTTCCCCGGAGATAGCACCGATATACCCCCACCGATGGTTGTAGAATATATGAGAAAGTGCCGGGCTCAGAACCAGCAATTCCTCGTATGCTGCGACGCCAACGCACATCACACGCTGTGGGGAAGTACCGACATCAACGCTAGAGGTGAGTCCTTACTAGAGTTTCTTTCACAAAATAATATCGAAATTTGCAATGAGGGAAACAAACCAACGTTTATAACGAGAAATAGACAAGAAGTCCTCGACTTAACTCTATGCACACCACTACTTCTAGATAAAATTAAAAACTGGGAGGTATCGGATGAAGAATCACTGTCTGATCACAGACATATCTCATTCGACATAGTGGGAGGGGTTATAATCAAGGACGTTTATAGAGATCCCAGGAAAACCAACTGGAGTCTTTATAAACACACACTTGAAGCTTGCAATCCTTTGTTGGAAACGAAAATACGAACAACAAAACAATTAGAGGAAGCTTCAAACAGGTTCACAAATAAAATTATATACGCTTTCGAAGCCAGCTGCCCACTCAAGGAACGTGTTTCAAACAGGAAAGTTCCTTGGTGGAACAGACAACTAGAAAAGTTGAGGAAAAAAACAAGAAAACTTTTCAACAAAGCAAAAGCTGACTCAAGCTGGGATAATTATCGTAAATCCCTAACAGAGTACAATAAAAACATTCGAAAAGCTAAGAGGAGTAGTTGGAAGCACATGTGTGAAACCGTGCAAACTACACCCGAAGCTGCCAGACTCCAGAAAGTTCTATCAAAAGAACATTCAAATGGACTGGGTCAATTGAAGAAAAAGAACGGGGAGTTCACTACAAACCCAAATGAAACGCTTCAATTACTACTAAGTACGCATTTCCCAGAATCCATTGAAGGAATAGAGATTAATGACACTCCGATTGAAAGACTCACTCGAAATGTCAGACGTGATGAAGCACTTCGCAAATCACGCACAATCTTTACACCTTCAATGGTTGACTGGGCAATAAGTACATTCGAACCATTCAAAGCAGCTGGTGAAGATGGAATTTTACCAATTCAAATACAGCAAGCTAAACAAATGGTAACACCTGCCTTGGTAGAGATGTTCGTCGCCAGTATGACCCTCTGTCATATTCCAACTCAGTGGAAGAAGGTGCGCGTGATCTTTATCCCGAAACCAGGGAAAAAAGATAAAACACAACCTAAGGCATTCAGACCTATTAGTCTAACGTCCATTATTTTGAAAATAATGGAGAAGATACTTGACGAGTACATTAAATCGCAGTATCTTAGCTTAAGTAAGCTAAACAACTTCCAGTTCGCTTACAAAAAAGGTATGTCCACGGTTACGGCCTTACATACCCTTACACAAAAACTAGAAAAGACTGTAGAGGCAAAAGAAATAGCACTCGCTTCTTTTTTAGACATTGAAGGGGCATTCGACAACGCATCTCACACTTCAATCGAAACAGCTATGAAAAGACGAGGGTGCCACTCGGCAATTGTTAACTGGACTAGTGCGATGCTAATAAACAGAACCATTTATGCAAGCTTGGGAGGACTTACAATCAAAGCCACACCAACGAAGGGATGTCCCCAAGGCGGGGTTCTATCACCGTTGTTGTGGTCCTTGATAGTGGACGACCTCCTAAACAAACTTGTATCCATGGGATTCGAAGTTATTGGCTTTGCAGACGACGTAGTTATTATAGTTCGGGGAAAACATGAGAATGTGCTGTCTAATAGAATGCAAACTGCACTCAACTACGCACTATTTTGGTGCAGGGAAGAGGGACTAAATATAAACCCTTCCAAAACTACTGTGATAGCCTTCACTAGGAGACGAAAAATTACACTAAAACCTCTAACATTAGATGGGGAAGTGTTAAACCTCGAATCACAAGTGAAATATTTAGGCATAGTACTAGACTCAAAGCTATCATGGAACCCACAGATAGAGCATGTAATCGCTAAGGCTACAACAGCTCTATGGGTCTGCCTCAAAGGAGTAGGGAAAAAATGGGGACTACAGCCGAAAATTATCTACTGGATATTTGCAGCTATTATAAGACCCAAAATCTCTTATGCCTCCTTAGTATGGTGGACCAAAACTATGCAAATTACGGCCCAGAAAAAACTAGCGAAGCTCCAAAGACTTGCAACGCTAGCTATAACTGGCGCAAAGCGAAGCACACCGAATGAGGCTCTAAATGCACTACTAAATATTCTGCCTCTACATCAATTCATTGAGTTAGAGGCGGAACGTAGTGCCTTGAGACTCTCCAAATACAAAACTCTCTATGAAGGAGATCTTACAGGACACCTCAAAATCCTAAAGAAATTTAAATTAAACTCACTTATTGTGAAAAATGATGACTGGATGGAGCCCATTTTCAACCTAGACATACCATACAATGTAACTATCAATGATAGGGACGTGTGGGAGTCAGGTGGACCTGCGGTTCCTCCCAGATCGATCCTATTCTTCACTGATGGGTCAAAAATGAATAAAAGAACTGGGGCAGGGGTTTTCGGACCTAGACTCAGGATCTCAATTCCTATGGGAAACTGGCCAACAGTATTCCAAGCTGAAATTCAAGCCATTCTAGAATGCACTTTAGCCTGTTTGAAAAGGGGATACAGGTACACAAGTATCTGCATGTTCTCTGACAGCCAGGCTGCTCTCCGAGCACTAAGTACGTTCACATGTTACTCCAAACTAGTTTGGGAGTGTATAGTTGCACTAAGAAACCTGGCCATAAGGAACAGAGTATCTTTATTCTGGGTACCAGGCCACTGCGGTATCCTAGGGAACGAAGAAGCAGACCAACTAGCTAGGGAAGGATCTCAGGGACTGTTGATTGGACCTGAACCTTTCTGCGGAGTATCGAGAAGTGCCTTGACTATGGAGCTCAAGAACTGGGAAAGCACCACTATTGTTTCCAACTGGAAAACAGCGGAGGGAGCAACCCAGGCAAAAAGATTCATTGAACCAAGCGCACGATTCTCAAAAAACATGTTGAACTTAAGTAAGCACGAATTAAGTACTTACACAGGTCTCTTGACCGGACATTGTCCAACAAAACAGCATCTCAAAAGGATAAACATAATTCTGAACGATGACTGTCGGTTCTGCGGGTTCGAAAAAGAAACTGCAGAGCATCTTCTATGCAACTGCTGCGCCCTCCTAAATAGGAGAGAGCGTGTACTTGGGGCAAAGTTAATTAGCGCACAAGACATATGGTTGCATATCAGCCCTAAGAAGGTTATATCATACATCTTTGATATCATACCCGATTGGGATAAAATGCTTAGTCAGCAATCAACTGTCACTCCAATCAATAGTGCAGGTGAACCTGACAGCATATAGTAACGCGGGGTAAACACCACAATAGATCAACTACTGGTCGCAGTGGGCTCTCCCCTACAGGAAAAAAAAAAAAACGTAGGGGAGAGGGGGGTTGAAAATGATCGAAAATTGCGTTACGTAATATTTGAATGGCTCCTTATTGCCAAGCATATTTTATAACTAACATCTTATCAGAAAAACCCTATTTTATACACTTCACTGTGGATTGTAGCTTTTCTGACAGCCTGCAAATTATATTTGGAACATATGACACAAAATAATAAACAGGTTAGGTATCAGGTAGGCTTATTAGCGGCACGTTATCCAAACATACGGGAAAATTGTACCTAAAATTGATTAAGATTCAGAATTGCTTAAAAGAATAAAAGTATTTAGAAATATTCATACTCATAACAAAATTTTTAACTAATTGGAGATTTTTGAAAGATGGGATTTTGGAATATCTAGTTTGATCCCGTTTCTATGACATTCTAATTTCACTCAATTTACTCTTTTTAGAGTCACAGCATATGGAAACTTTGAAATGGAGGAGGTTTAAAAATTAAGAGTAGGTGAGAGTGGGGTAGCGTGGGCCACTCTGAATATTTCAGATGTGAGTTGAGATAAAAATCTCAATCCAGCTGCAACTTTTATCGACGTCACTTTGCGTAAGCATATTTTTCTATATGTAGTTAACTTAAATACGCTTACTATGCTTCGTTTATTTATCAAGCTTAAAAAAATAAATAAAATTTACTTATCTATAAAATTAAACAAGCACCCGCTAATTGCATCGACCTAAAGTTCTCAACAAAAATATTCTCATACGCTTATGATCTTAGTTCTGTCATGTTCTTTCACGTGAAAAAGAAATTTTTGATGAAACATCAATAAGTCACACAAACGCAACCAATTAGCAAATCATCGCTTGTGGGGAATTGTGGGCCTCATTTTGGGGGTATCTTGGGCCACCCATATTTTTATGTTTTTATACACATTCAGAATTTAAAATTCGTTTTTCCTGTCTGTAAAGTTTTCTTATGCCAAACTAGCTGAGCCGATAAACTTCGTTTTGCTTTTTGCTTAATAAATCGTTGAAAAATGTTAAACCTCATCTGCACTTCTTAGTGCTTTTAAATCAATATTCTAAAAATCAGTATAAAATTGTTCGAGTTTTGTCCCATTTCAAGTTTATTTTGTTTGGGAGCTCTCGTTTCATAAAAAAACGAGATTCTCGAAACTATTATGCAAACCACCTCTGACCTGAAAAATCCTAGGACACAAAATTTAATTTCGGTTCGACCGACCGTTAATATGTAATGGTGTTACAAAGAAAACGCCTCCATTTTTATATATAAGATGTAGAATAATGAAAAATTTCGTTCGCGAGCTAGGTTTTAGGAATTATTCGATCATACACAACTCTTTTTTTTATTTCATCATCTGAAATTGCTTTAAAATAACGAAATAAATTATGAAATTTTAGTTTTGGGATTACTTATGAACTTTGAACG